>NW_017308926.1:50262-55164 GCF_000935625.1 Nanorana parkeri | reverse complement strand
GCTTCTTTTGGGGGGTCCTAGGTGACATTAGGGGTCTTGGAGACCCCTGATGTCTCCATAAAGAGGACCTGTCACATATTTTGCTATCACATAGGGGGATTTATTAGCCCCCGTATGTGATAGCAATAAAGTTTAGTGGGGAAAAAAAATTAAGTTCCCCCCCCCAAATTTAAAGTTACAGATAAAAAAAGAATAAAAAAACGAAATTTTAAAGTCACCACCCATACATACACGCATGCATACGTGCAAAAAAGACGATTGCGCCCATTACGCCGCACATGTTACATATCGCCGCGAACGTCCGAGTGAGAGCAATAAGTCTAGGGCCATCAATCACTGATAACACTAAACTGATGAGCGGTAAAAGCTTTTAAAGTGTTGCCTATGGCCATATTTGGGTATGGTAGTTTTCTGCGATTTCGCGGGTGAACGCAATTTTAAAGCTTGGCATGTTTGGTGTCTATTTACCCGACGTGACCCCGTCTTTTATATTTTACCAAAAAACTGGGTAATAAAAAATGTTTCCTAACATAATGTAAAAAAATACTTAAATCTAGGGCCAGTATTTTTGGGGTATCTCTAAATTGATGACCTGTGGGGGCTTTTAAAGCGTCTTCTGTGGACTTTTTGGGGTACTGCAGTTTTTCGCCGTTTTTTACTGACGCACGCATCTGTATGCAGCGGGGATCCCAGGAGAAGTGAAGGAAGCGCTGCAGCCGGCGGTGGGGTGGCGGAGGAGAAAGCCGCTATCACGGCAGCATGGCTGAGCAATGAGGAGAGGGAGAGAGAGCCGCTCGGCCTGGATCTGAAAGCCGACGGCTCTCTCTCTCCTCACCGCACATGCTGCTGTGACAGCGGCTCCCTGCACCGCTCCCCCCACGGCTGAAGTGTTTCCTTCACTTCTCGGATCCCCTGCTGCCTCTTCCCAGGAGAGCAGCAGGAATCGGCTGTGTGATGGAGTGATCAGCTGTGTGGAGTCGCAGGTGGGCTGGGGGTTCACAGGTAGCCTGTGGGGGTTTCAGGTGGCCTGGTGGGATCTCAAGTTGGGCCCTGCGGATTATTATTAATGTTTTTGTTTTATTTTTTTTACTTTTTATCAGTTTATTTTTCATTGTTTTTTCTTTTTTTCCACGTAACTTTATTGCTATCATACAGGGGTTAACAAGCTCCTGTGTGATAGCATTCGAAGGTGACCTCCAGTACAGACTCTGGACTCTGAATGCAATGGACTCGGGACTTAGGAACGCACTAGACTCTGGACTCAGGCCCAGTGCAGACCTACGCGATCCGGGATCCTGCACAATGCTTTCTGTGGGGTGACATCTGCGTGGCAGTTGCAGAAAAAAGGTACATGTTTTTTTTTCCGATACACGACGCGCGGCTGTTTTAGCTGTGATTATGTTCAGATGCACGGGCGGAATTGCGGCAGGAAACAGTGCGATCCGCTCGACGCAACTGGGATGCCATTAAAAATAATGGCACGCACAGCGCGATCCGTGCACACCTAGGCGACTCCTGCGGCAACGTGCGCACAATCGTGCACGATTGCCGCGGGGTGAGGTATCGCCTAGGTGTGCACCGGCCCTTAGGGAATCACTAGACTCGTGACTTTGCAACACAGTGGACTTAGGACTAAAAACAGAAGTATACTCACATATAATACAAGCCCCTCCCCCCGCTACCTAATTGCCTGCTCTGTCTCTCCATGCAGCCTTCTGATCCTGGTCACTGGAGGCATGTACAAAACATCCAGGGCACTGCAGGAACATGTACATCTTAAGGGATGGCGGGGATGTCCTGTTTGATAAAACATTGCCATGCGTGAACTATATTGAGCTCTCCTGCAGCCGTCAACCATGTTTTAGCAAACAGGACATCCCCGGCATCCCTTTAGGCGGCCACGATTTAGCCCAACGAAGTACTGATGGGGTGGTCATAATAATCTGGCCACTCAGTGTATATTTCCTATCTATCTCTCAGCTCTGCTCCCTCCTCTGCCGCCTCGCTTCCTCCGGCTTATGCTGGCTCGGCTGAATCTCTCCCACTTCTCCTGCGGCTCCTCAAGTTCCCCCTGATGTCGCCACCGGCCACAACTAGGTCTTTTTTTTATTTTCAGGGTAGGTCTTATATTTTTTTTGTTCTCAAAAAAAAAGTACTAGGTCTTATTTTCGGGGAAGGTTTTATTTTCGGGGAAACACGGTATCTGCACTGGTATCTGAACATGCCTAGTACATTGTATTGTTGTATGTTACTTAATCCTAATATGGACCACTACACTCTGCTGCAGTCTCCTGCAGTATTTATATTGTTTTGTGTAGACCACTGCACTCTGTACATTTTGTTGTACATAGTCTGGGCCACTGTGTTCTGTAAACGTTGCTGTATAATATAATCACTGGACTGTTGTCTGTATATTGTGCAGTGAAAACAGTTATACAAATATAAATACTATTGCCAAGTGAAAAAATCTGTCTAAATCTTTACATTTCAAACTAACTAAAGGTTTTTAGCTGAAAATGTTTTACTGCTTTGTGTTTTTTATGGCCTTTCCACAGTTCACAACAGGGAAAAGGGAGAGACCCAAGAGCTTCTCATTTATTACTACAGCACAGCTTTTTCCACTAGCCTGAGGAACATTGTATTAAAATGTTTAAGCTTTCCACAGTGCTGGCCTCCTAAAGTGTACTGTGCTGCTGTCTTTTGTTGACATTGCAAGGTGTAAGCAAAATTATATTTTTTCCATTTTCACTCCTAGCAATTCGCTTTGTAATACACTATCCTTATTTTCATTTATATTGTAGATTACTGAGGAAGAGAAGAAGCAGCATCAGGGTGATCTGATTAGCTCAACTTATAGTTTAAGTTCACCTAAACTAGAAGAGTTTGAGTTTTACAAGGTAGGTAATTGTGAGCCATCATATTTGTTAAAATGTATGACAACTAAATATACCAAGCAACACATGTTAAAGTTTAAGAAGTACTCCGGGAAAAACATTTTCTTAACCCTTGCAGTGCGCCTACCCCTGAACTGCAAGGGTTAAGTGCTTGTTTTCATCTAGGTGGGAAGTAAAAAAGTTGAATTTGCCCAATTCTCCGAGATGGCTAATATATATAATATTATTATTATTATTATTATTATTATTATTAATAATGTATCTGTGTGTGTGTGTGTGTGTGTGTATAAAAAAAAAGTATGTACTGCCAAAAACCCTTTTTTTAATTTAGTTTTGGATGTGATGGAGTTAGAACTCCTGTTGTGTTTTTTGGTTGTTTTTTAATTACCCCGTGTCTGTCCTGTTGGAGAGCTTTTCCATTACTCCCTGTGCCAATGACGCAATAGCTAGTAGGAGTAAATTCCACAAAGTAATTTCCGTGGTAGACAATTGTCACTAGAACAGGTATTTCAACTGGACAATTTACCCTTAGCTTTTGTTTCAGTGACAACAGTAACATTTTGGATTTCCCATCACTGTTCACCAGGACAAATATAGAGGGAGACTCTACCTAGTAAGGACACAGACAGCAGTAAAAAAAAAAAACTTGACAAGATATCTATCCCTGCTGTATCCCCCCCCCCCAAAAAATAGCTATGCAATCATGGCCAAAAATATTGGCACCCCTGCATCAGATAATGCACCACTTAGCGCAGAAAATTGTTGCAGTTACAAATGTTTAGGCATTATCATGTTTATTTCTTTTGTTTGTATTGGTATGGCACAAAATTACAGCTTTTTCGTAAAGCCCATAAGTCTACGGTCTTCAGAAAATGAAACAAGGCCTTTAAAGAAAAAAATACAGTCCCTACAGTCAAACATGGTGGAGGTTCACCAATGTTTGGGGATGCTTCAGGCACTGGATGTCTTGACTGTGTGCATGGCATTATGAAATCTGAAGAATACCAAAGAATTCCGTGGTGCAATGTAGGGCCCAGTGTCAGAAAGTTGGGACTCCGTCAGAGGTCATGGGTCTTACAGCAGGACAATGACCCAAAGCACATGTCAAAATGCACCCAGAAATGGTTTCAAAGCACTGGAGAGTACTGGACTGGCCAGCAATGAGTCTAGATCTAAAGCCCAAAGATCAGCTGAGGAGAGATCTCAAACCAGCAGTTGGGAAAAGGAACTGAGACCAATCTGAGACCTGGAGCAGTTGGCAAAAGAGTGATCCAAAAATTCCTGTAGAGAGGTGTAAGTAACTCATTGATGGTTACTGGAAGCAATTGATTTCGGGTATTTTTTCCAAGGGCTGTGCTACCAAATAATTGAGGGTGCCAATAATTTTGTCCAGTCAATTATTGGAGTTTTGCGCGGAATATGTCAGGGTTTGCTTTTATTTTTTTCCTTTTACTTTTTTGTGCCATACCAATACAAACAAAAGAAGTAAACATGAGAATGCCTAACATTTGTAATTGCAACAGTTTTCTACGTGAAGTGGTGCATTATCTGACAGAAATGCAGGGGTGCCATGCCTGTATATACACTGCAGTACAAGCAGTGTACTTTTCCAAAAATTCCAAAATGTGTTCAAGGTTGCAGGCTGTGCATTTGTTATACCCTTGCAAAGAAACATTTACAAATTAAATCTATTTAAAAAAAAAAAAAGAGATTCTAGGGTCATAGAGTTCTAGGATCTTTTATTTGACCTTGTTTTATGGGACTGTCGCAAGATTTTTCAGGGGAAAATCTGTGTTTTTACCATCTGTTTTCAAATAATTTTATATTTGTACTGTGGTTATATGATAGTTTGGCAGGTAGCTGATGATTTCCTTTAGATAAGAAGGCCAAGTGATAACAGGGCTTGTTCACAGCATTACTGTTGTGCTGTTTTTTTCCCCTGCACACAAATGTACCAATATGGTGTGAACAGGGCACATAGAAGTAGAAAAAAATAAATTGTTTATTG
>NW_017308926.1:634-50200 GCF_000935625.1 Nanorana parkeri | reverse complement strand
TTTCACTCTTTTTAGTTTTGTTATGTTGCAGCCTGATACTAGTTGTTTAAATCCTTTTTTTTTTCTCATTAATCTACACTCAATACTCCATAATGAAAATGTGAAAACAGAATTTTAGAAATGTCTGTGAATTTATAAAAAAATACTGAACTATCACATGTACATAAGTATTCAGACCCTTTACTCAGTACTTTGTTAAAGCACATTTGGAATCAATTACAGCCTGAAGTCTTTTTGGGTATGACACGACAAGCTTTGCACACCTGGATTGGGGGATTTTCTGTCATTCTTCTTTGCAAATCCTCTCAAGCTCAGTCAGGTTGGATGGGGACTGCGGTGCACAGCCATTTTCAGGTCTCTCCAGAGATGTTTAGTAGGGTTCAAGTCAGGGCTCTGGCTGGGCCACTCTAGGACATTCACAGAGTTGTCCCTAAGCCACTACTGTGTTGTCTTGGCTGTGTGCTTAGGATCGTTGGCATGTTCAAAGGTGAACCTTCGGCCCAGTCTGAGGTCCTGAGTGCTGTGGAACAGTTTTCATTGAGGATAACTCTGTACTTTGCGCCATTCAGCTTTCCCTCAACTCTGACCAGTCTCCCAGTCCCTGCTGCTGAAATACACCCCCACAGCATGATGTTGCTACCACCATGCTTCACTGTTGGGATGGTATTGGGCAGGTGATGAGCGGTGCCTGGTTTCCTCCAGACATAACGTTTAGAATTGAGGCCAAACAGTTCGATCGTGGTTTCATCAGACCAGAAAATCTTGTTTGGCACAGTCTGAGAGTCCTTCAGGTGCTTTTTTGCAAACTCCAAGCGGGCTTTCATGTGTTTCTAGCCACTATGCCATAAAGGCCAGATCAGCGGAGGGCTACAGTGATGGTTGTCCTCCTGGAACTTTGTCCCATATCCACCTAGATTCTCTGGAGCTCAGTCAGAGAGACCATCGAGTTCTTTTTCACCTCTCTCTTACGAAGACAATTCTCCCCCGATTGCTCAGTTTGGCCGGGCGACCACCTCTTGAAAGAGTCCCGGTTGTGCCAAACTTCTTCCATTTGAGAATTATGGAGACCACTGTACTCTTGGGAACCTTCAGTGCAGCATAAGGTTTTTGTACCCTTCCCCAGATCTGTGCCTTGCAATAATTCTGTCTCTGAGCTCTGCAGGCAGTTCCTTTTTGACCTCATGGCTTTTGCTCCTATACAGTATGCATTGTCAGCTGTGAGGCCTTCTACAGAGAGGTGTGTGCCTTTCTAAAGGTGTCCATACACCTGCCGATTTATTGTACGATAATCGCGGGAAACCGCGTGAACATACGATAATCGGCAGGTGTATGGCGTGCAACCGTTTCTACTGTACGGTCGCACGTCTTTTGTCTTACGAGCATGTTTGAAAACCAACCGAAAATCGTAAGATTTTCCGAGGGTTTGTGGCCTGCTCGTAAGACAAATGCCGCACGTGCCGGTGTGTTCAAGCGCACATTGCCCGCTCAGCGTTGCAGTCATCGGAAGCCCTCCCCTCAGCGTGGCGGGATTGCGATGATGGCAAGTTCGATCTGCCTGTCCAAGATGGGCAGATCGTACGAGCTTTTAATTAGCTTACAACCATCGCAAGATGAAAGTATTGAGATGGTTGCAAAGTGTATGGCCAGCTTAAATCGTATACAATCAACTTTTATTTACGACAGGTGTAGAAACATCTCATCAACGATAAAGAGAAATGGGAGGTACCTGAGCTATATTTCAAGTGTTGTTGCAAAGGGTCTAAAGAAGTACATGTGATATTTCAGTTTTTTCTTTTTAATAAATTCACAGATGTTTCCAGAATTCTTTTTAAACGTTGTCGTTATGGGGTACTGAGTGTAGTTTAAAGAGAGAAAAAAAAAGAATTTAAACAACTGTACTATCAGGCTGCAACATAACATCATATTTGTAATTTGAGATCTACTTTTCAAATGACGAGCTACATTAGATCTACCAATGAAAAAAACCCCAAAAAACTGGGCTTCAACAGTTTTTACTACTTTTCCAATCCTGGCTCTCTCTCCTTGCCATCTCTCTTTTCTGTCTCTCCCCTGGCTGGCTCTCTCTCTCTTGGTGTTTTCTTCTCAATCTCTCTCCTGGCTGTCTAGCAGTTATGGGATTAGCCAGCTTGTTCAATAAACACACAAGGGCTGGTGACATGACACTTGCCAGAAAATCAGAATATTCTCAGGGCCCGTTCATACCACTTCCTACGCGTTCCAGCACTGTGAGCGGCTGGAATGCTCTGGAGTGCATATTGTAAGGCTCCCTGCGTTCTAGGGTGGGAGTGGCGGTGTGATTGACCACACCAGAATGCGTGGCACAACAATGCTGTGTTCTGGTCCGATGTGATCACGAGAAAAAAAAAAATAGTACAAGCACTACCACATCACAACGCCCCCTACTGGCCCAGAACGCAGGGAGCCTTACAGTATGCGATCCAGTGCGTTCCAGCAGTTCACCGGGCTGGAACGCACTCGTAGTGATGTGAACAAGCCCTCAGACTGGAAAGGATCCTGTGAAGTAAATGATAAGATGGAAAAGATGATATCATGATTGCTGATGGAGTGCTGTGTAATAATACAAGATACTGACAACCCGCAGTGTCCTTCTATAACACACAATAACTCCCTAGAAGTACCGTATTTTTCGCTCCATAAGACGCACTTTTTCCCCCCCAAAATGAGGGGGAAAATGTGCCTGCGTCTTATGGAGCGAATCCCGACACCCGAGACATGCAGTTTCGGGCGGCGGGCGAGTAGTAGGAGCCACTGCTCGTTTAATACGAGTGATCTAATGAGATCACTCGTATTAAAACCGAGCAGCGACGATCAAGATCACCATAGAGCAGACGAAGAACGGACTTTCTTCGTCTGCTCTGTGTGATCACTGAGACCGTGGTGCTGTAATCACAGCGCCACCTGTCACAGCGGTCACTAACTGCAGCTTCTGTCACAGAAGCTACGGTCTGTCGAGTGCTCCATAAGGCGCGCCAGACCTCCCTGCGTCCTATGGTCCGGTGCGTCTTATGGACCGCAAAATACGGTAACTATGGTAGTAATACACACTGATGGTTTTATCTGCTCTTTATAAACAGCCCACTGCCTCTGTTATGCGGGGGTGTATATAGCTGCATGGAGGCAGGGCTATGTGCAGATCACAGTACCTTGGTGGTCCCAATTTACTTCATGTATGCTGTGCTGGGTGAGGTGTACCATGGACCGAATGCAGCCTGCTCAGCTTCTCCTGCTTCCTGCTGCTGTATCTGGGAGACACTTCCTGGTTCTATCAGCCCCGAGGATTACAGCACTGTGCACGATCTCGTCGCCACCATGTGGTCATGTGGGGAAGTGCAGCATACATTCAGCTGCACTAGAACTGCTGGAGGGAGCTCAGAACATCGCGGTCTACCAGCGTTAGCTTTGCGATCGACTGGTAGATCGCGATCGACCTAGTGGGCACCCCTGTTATAGAGGTTTTACCCCACTAATGTATGCTTTTCTTTTACACTTGTTTATGGGCACACTGTAGTGGAATTTCAATTTCTCGTTGAAACTTCTTCACTCACACATTGCTAATGTCCACTGCAGCATAAACATTTTTAGCCAATTATAGATTTCCTTAGGTGCACAACCCTCTTTTTTTCCAGAAATTCTATTACAGCTCATTGTTTTAGCCATAGAAACATGGTTCTAATCATTCAGTGTAGAAAAGAAAAGCATACATTAGTGGGATCTCAAAAACAGGCATGGATGCATTACTTTTTGATTAACCAT
Organism: Nanorana parkeri; assembly: GCF_000935625.1. NCBI lineage: Eukaryota > Metazoa > Chordata > Amphibia > Anura > Dicroglossidae > Nanorana > Nanorana parkeri. Next base: position 46,405 of record NW_017308926.1, on the reverse strand, counting down.
CATGTACATACATCGAGGGGGGGAAAAAAATAGAGTTCGATATATTTATCTTAGCTTGTTGTGAATAATCTAATTTTGTGTTTACTGCTTTAAAATATTCTTACTGTGTATATTTGATGGTAAGAATTAAAGTGTGAACGATATTTTACAGTAAATAAATGTGTTTACTCCTTTTAATTTGCAGGGTCAGGTCCTTGCCTAGTAGTGCTGCACACTGGTTTAGTCTTTATCTCCCCTCTCATAATGCAACATTACCATCCTGGGTCCTGGTTGGTAAAAAAAAAAAGGTGCTCTCTAGATCTACACTTCTAGCCACAAAAGAGAGGCTACACAAGGCATTTTCCAAAAAATCAACACTTGTTTTGCTATTGTCTCAAGGTTCGATTCCAGGATGCTCTGGATTTAGTGCGACCAAGAAAAGTGTTCCTCTCACAAGGATTTGCATATATTCCACAAAACGAAATTGTCACCCTCATCCTTAATGACTTCAGAACAGGATTATCTAAAGCTCTGGCTGTAAGTAAATTTATCTTTCTACTCCATTTTATTTTTTAAAAAACATTTTTAAGGTAACAGACAGTTTGTGTTAACATGTGATAGCTTAACAAATGAGGAAACAGCTGTTCCCGTATTAACACAATTGCAATAGACTAGCGATTTCAGGTTCCAATTCAGTTTCTGCATATGTAAACCTCATCACTATTTGTGAAGTGAATGTAATTATTATTGTTGTTGTTTTTAGAGGGAAGAGTAATTTTGCACCAGATGCAACCATCCTGTCTCTGGTAATGAAACATTGTTTGCGTTAGGAAAAAGAAGCTTCAAATCAATAAGAGCTCTAGTATTTTCTATTCAAATGCTTTTGTTAGAAAGTTAGTTTTTCAAATGTTGTACATTTTCGAATGGTTAATAAGGTCAGAGCGACTGTCAAAGGAGCAAGGTAGAAAATTGGTTGTGGTTTTCCATTGGGAATCTCATTAATTCATTCCAAAATTGAATGTTTAAATCGAACAAACTTTTGAACGGCAAGCTTCCAATGGCATTATCTAATGTTCTAATGAGATTTTTGCATATTATTATTATACAGGATTTATATAGCGCCAACAGTTTGCGCAGCGCTTTACAATATAAAGAAGTTATTACAATCGCAATAAAATACAAGAGAAGATGGTAAGGAGGGCCTACAATCTAAAAGGGAAGGGCAAGTGATCCATAAGGAGGTAGCTGTCTGGGGATGAATTGTTTTAGAACGTGATGGTTGAGTGGTTAGGTTGAGATGGGATAGGCTTCCCTGTAGAGATGAGTCTTAAGGGATCGCCTAAAGGCAGTCAGAGTGGGAGATAATCAGAAAGGTTGGGTTAAAGAGTTCCAGAGGATGGACGAGACTCTAGATAAGTCCTGGAGGTGCGCATGGGAGGAGTTAACGAGGGAGCTGGAAAGCAGGAGGGCATTGGAAGAGCGGAGGGGACGGTTAGGGTGATACTTTGAGACGAGGTTGGAGATATAGCAGAGTTGTGGATGGCTTTGTTAGTCGTTAATATTTCAAATTTTATCCTTTGGGCAATTGGAAGCCAGTGCAGGGATCGGCAGAGGGGGGTTGCAGACACAGAACGGTTGGTTAGGTGAATGAGTCTAGTAGTAGCAGCATTCATGATAGACTGAAGGGAGGATAGCCTGTGTAGAGAGAGGTAAGCCAATGAGGAGGGAGTTGCAATAGTCAAGACGAGAGATAACAAGATGCATATGAACATTTGTATGAAAATCTACAAGTGTATCTTCAGCTTTGGGGAAGGCTATGTATACATGATATTTGCTTTGCAGGCTTGATAAAGACTTCTTGTTCTGTGTTTCAAGTAAGCATTTCTCCTCACTGATCTTACAAAGAAAGCATTGTAGTCTAGTCTTGACTCTAAAAACTGATTTTCTTACAGGGAAAACATTGTGTAGTTTAGTCTTAATTACCACCATGATAGATGCTTTTATTAATGTGTATTGTTTAAAAGGCAAAAGCTTTTACGTAGGATACACAGTGGGGGGAATTTATCAGTTTGGTCGCACCATCAGCATCTTTTAAACTGTTGCATCCCTGATTTCTATTGTACATAGCGACAGATTTATTTTCCTAGTTTGTTGCATAAAATATTATGTTTCATAAAAATATATGCATAAACTGTAAAACTGTTGAAAGCTTGCAGGAAACCTCCTGGATGACAGCTGTATAGCCCTGAAGTGCTTAGCTGACTTGAGTGTATGAAGCAGAGTTATCTTTGAGATACTTTAAGAAATGCTCAGGAGAACTTCTAGAATGTGTAACACTTTGGAGTGTTTTTAATGTTGCAAATGTTGGGCGCAATTACTGTGCAGTTGAGAAATTATGTAGCAAAACTTATGTAGTGAGTCACAAATCTGAATATTGTACATCAGAAATGTCACCAGCACACCAACGGATGATCTCCAAAATGAAGCGTTGTTTGTTCTTGCATATTGTCACATCAAAAATGCAATGTTTCAGGTCCACGGAGGGTCCCCTTCAGGCTTAACATGTTAACGTGTTAAGCCTGATGAATGGGACTCTGCATGGCTCTGAAATTTTGCATTTTTGATGTGACAATATGCGTGAACAAACAACGCTTTATTTTGGACATCATCCATTGTTGTGCTGGTGACTTTTCTGCTGTACAGTGTTATGCGTGGCGCCATCACAGTCACTTCAGCACCCACCTTTCAGCACAAGGGGCATTCGGTAATGAGCGCGGCAGTTATCTACCGACAAACCTTAAATTTGTTGCAAGAATACTTTGAAAAAGGCCCAAAACAGAGCTAAAACTTTGCAGTTAGCATGACATTTTAGTCTTTGCCACACAAAAATTGTCTCTAGCATGTTCATAAATTCCCCCTAGTGCGAAATAGACATATATACAGTAAAGTCCCCATTTTCCGGCATTTAAGCAGCCGGCATCAATGTCCTCCAATGTTTTTTTATTTCTTTTTGCCGGTGGCTTGAGGCACAATAAAAAATTGTCCATTGCTTGGTGCACACTAAAAAAATTTAATTAGCAACTACATTTATTTAGGGGAATGGTTGCTTGAGAGTTACTGTTATCTGGCCCCTATCGATCCCCATGGCTGAAGCATAACTGGGAGTTTACCGTATCATCATCATACCACCTTTCTGTAATCCTCTGCACAGCAGAACAAAACATAGGGGAGAACTATTAGCCAGTAAGCTCTCCTGCCTTGACCACTGCTTTTTAACACTGGAAGCTTACTGACTGGAGGAGATTAAGGGATTGGCTCATTTGTGCGATTGCTCTTCATTGTCAAAGCATCAGAATGTGGGTGAGTTTGCATGCTAATCTGCAGTGTAGGCCATTGATTTCATGAATGTTTTAACAGTTTACTTATATTGTTAGCTCAACAGCGTAATGCAACAATGCTTTCTCTTTAATATCACTTCTGGATTATAATCACATTATTATTTTGAAGGCCTTGAATAGGTTTCCTTTTGTTTTTCTGAACTTGAATAGCCATTTTTGGTAAAGAAGAAAGGAAGCTGTTGCTTGTGATGACTTGGGATATAGCTATTATTAAATGCCTGAATTGTATGAGGGAAAAAACAATCACCATTAATGTCCCTTATTTTTGACCAAGCACATATTAGTTTACATCCATCTATAGTTTAATGTGACATCGGGGTGTCATAAATTAGCTGTGCAGTATCGGATTTCTAAAAACAAGAACATGGCAGGAAAAGTTTTCTCTACTTTGTAAGACTGAATAAAATGGTAAGAAATGACAAAGAAGCATACCTCTGGCAGAGATTGAGTTCGGATACAAATCAAATCTCCAACACTATGTGGATTAACTCGAAAAGATTAGTTTTAAAATCTGTTGTGAGAGGTTTTGCAGACATTTTATACAGGAGAGAAAAATCCATACTGTGTAGGGGAAGACCAAGTGTTTAGCAGCATGTGCAGTTAATTCTCCTGCTAATCTTTAGGATATGGTGTTTTGTAAAATGGAAAGAAAGGTATTCCTTCAAAACTTGTTTAAATGAGCAGTATAATATTTCTGATCTCTCAACTAATCTGCCTTTCTGGTTTTCATATAATGATATCATTATGTAATGTGCTCTTCTGAATAAAGCGCAGACTTAATTCTATTATATAGTGTGATTATTAACAATGGGGACATTGCTGTTGTACGCTCTTATCGGGTCTATTGTTCAAGGTAAAGCATTTAAAAAGTATATGTAGAGGATAGAAATATAGGCTGTAGAAAACTATATTTTTGTTCCATGCTCATTAGCAACTTGGCCATTAGGAAAGAAAATTGAGAAAAGGTCTTATGTGATTGAATTAATTGGCCTGAGGCTAATTTATGGAACAACAGCAAAACGCGTCTGTCACCCAGCACATGCTTAACTTGGCATCCCCACTGTCCAGTTGGATGTGTTGTATTTGATCAGTTTAAGGTACAAAGTAAGCAATTTGTCATCAATGTAGTAGATATTAATAAGAGAGGCAAAGGCTAAAGTGTTCTAGATGCTGCAACTCAAGTTATTTTAAAACTATATGTTTATGGTCATCGACATGGACGTTGGTTGACTGCTTATTATTTTTTTTACTTCTAAGGAGGTAAAATAAGAGCTTTCCTGACATCCATTCAGTTGAATGGTTCTTTTTTCACTGCGGAGGTTCTAGCCACAGTTTTTTTTCTTTTTAGATAATCAAGGGCTTTCTGATTTTACTAAATGAGTTTAGCATCTTCAATAAATTATAGCTGTATTTACATTGAATTTCCAATCATGTGCAGAGGAAATAAAAAATAAACTGGAATTTTCTTTTCACATGATTGGATAATTGTAGTGAATCTTCACTTCAATATGTTGAATGAAGAAACTTCTTCAGTAAATTGGCCTCAATGTTTCTAATCATACCTGTAGATCTTGGACAAATGGGTATATTTATTTATATTGTATTGTTTCCTGGCAGACGTATGTTTTCCCGTCTCTTTGGGAAAATGTGTGCGAGACCTCCCCTTTTGGGCAACAGGAACATACTTCAAAATCACAACAGGAATTTGGATCACCAAAATGCAGATCTGCTTCTTTAGTTAGTGTAACTCTAATAATTTTTTTTACATTTTTCAGTTAAAATGGTCTGAACTTCTGTCAGCCTTTTACTGTCTGAGGCCATGTTTGAAAGATTTATCCTAACTTAGAAGGTAGAGTTTTTTTTTTATTGACAGAATAGACATGCGGTCTCTCTGACTCCTATTCATTTTTTTTGTGTTCTGCATCATGCAGTGTACATTGCGGCTGCTGTGCATACTTGCAAAATTTGTTGGAAAGCTCACCCCCACCAATGTAGGTTTAATCCTAGTTTAACAGGAACACACACAGCAATAAACAGCTGATTATAGGTGGTTTCAGCTTTCCCCAGAGACGCTAAAAAGTGTTTTTATTGCTGTCTGTGTGCAAAATATAATTTAATATGTGGCTAGTGAGACTTTGTAAATAATATATAATTAGGAAGCGCTCAGGCAGAGCCATAACACAAGCAGGCAAGAAGCAAATGAACTGAGAGGAAAACTTTCTAAAAATAGCAATAATAGCCTCACAAGAAAATCTAACCCTTTACCACTTTATCCAAAGCATGGTTTTACATGGAGTTCCTTTTCCTTCTCTCTTTTTTGTTTATACATTTATTGAATTTCCATTCAAACCATATGTAGTTTAGAGTTCAGGGTGGAGAGGCCCCTTGTTTACTTTTTTTTTTCCTTAAAAGTGATGGATAAGTAAATTTTAGCTCAGGTGGGTATAATTACCTTGCCCTGAGACCCTGTTGCTAAACCAGAATTCCTCAGAAAAGCTGTACCTGTAAAAGAAGACTGTAAATGCTTTTCTTTTTTGCTAGTTAATAGGGTGGGGTCCATGTTTGGTAAAACTAGCATTGGGTTTTCATTACAAACGTAAACTAAGTTTCATATGTTTGGACATTCTCCAGTAACACACCTCATATAATTTACATTTATCTTTTCTCTTTTTGCACTGTGTTATATGAACACTCCAATCAGAATGCCCTGTATATGTGTGCCTCAGGCTACGTGCTTTTGGCATTTTTTTTATTTGCCTTTTATTAAATATATTGTATAACAACATCTTGGGTACAGAAATACTGGATAAACTAGTAATGTTCACAGGCTGATCAACCTGCACATCTATAAATGAATGACAACATTGCTGCATGCATCAAAGCTTTAAAGAAGTCTACATCCAAGATCTTTTCCTTACAATATATGCAGGCTTACATCCAATCTTGTTCTGCTATAATAATGTGATGCAAAATCAAATACAACACTTGCTCTTCCATCCGATCCATATGAGATGGAGCTGTACGGTAAGTTCAGCCACATTTAAATTCTTTCCTTCAGATGTAAATTGGCCTCCCAGGTATACCCCTTGACATGAAAGGGAAGCTTTAGATCAATGATCTAGCTTGGCCACTCCACATCTCCAGGCCTGGCTTTGTCAAGCACTGAGATCAGGTGTTGCTTTATTCATTGATTCATTTATGATTTGCTACCACCGATAGAATTTTTGTAAAACAGTCAAGAGACAGAAAATACAGCAGTAAACAGGCATTTTTTTTTACAAGGAAAGGTGGCAAATGAATGTGTAAAATGGTCGTCATCCCAAGAACTGGAACCCAAGCCTAGGTTTTATTCAAGTATAGATGATATACTAATTACATTTTCTGCATGTTGCTGGGTACGAAAATGCCATGGAAAGCACTATACCAGGCACTCCCTTTTTAACTTTTGGTTAATCTTCATTGACATTTTTAAACTCGTTACATGTTTGACTTAGCCAGAAGGTAGTGTCTGGTCTGCCAGTGTTTAGGCTTGCCGAGTTCTCAGTGTATGTGAACTGCTATCTCCAAGCAGCTGTTAGACATGTTCTAACTTGCGCTCGCCTGGGTCGCAGACCAGTTGACTCGTTTACGAATCAGTAGCAAAAATAACACTCGTTTTCGCTGTTGGCGGAAAATGAGTGAAAGGAATCTGGAGCAGCGGATTAACATAAAACTTTGTGTGAAAATTGGCAAAAGTGAGTGAAACTTTAGCTCTGTTACAGCAGGCTTATGGTGAATAATATTCCATGAAGACATCTATTGTTTTTGAATGGTATAGGTGGTTTAAAGTGACACTAAACTCAGGAGTTAAATCTTAAAAATGCATTCCAGTACCTTAAGTATTAACAATACCGGAACTTATTTGTGTATCACTCAGCTGTAGATCATCAAATCATCTCTGAATTCAGCCGACAGCGTCCTTCTTTCTGGAGGGTGGCTACTTTTGTTCCGTGTGCGTTTGTGCGTGTCTGTGTGTGTGTTGTAAAGTAGCCACCACTCCAAGTTTGCTCACATGATGATCCACAATCTCATATTTAGTTTACTAATGTGTATTGAAATTGTAGTCCATCACAAGAGTAAGCTTGGAGCAGTGGCTACTTTACAACACACACAGGGACCATGGGGAACAAAAGTAGCCACCCTCCAGAAGGAAGAACGGTGTCAGCACCAATTCAGAGATGATTTGAGGATCTATAGCCGAGTGAAACACAGTGTCACTTCAGGGAGGTTCGGGAAGAGGTCCATGAAGACTGGAATTCTGGCCTGACAAGTGGATTCTCCACCATGGCCATGCTCTTGCACATGATGCATTAAGTATTTGTGATTTCCGGCCCAGAAATCGATTGCAAAACTTGAAGAACTACCTTATTCCCCTGACTTGGCACCCTGCGATTTTTGGCTCTTGCCAAAATGTAAATGTGCCTTAAAAGGACACATATTTGATGACATTCCAGACATCTAGTGGGCCTTGACAAAGATACTGTGCAGCGTTCTGGAAAACAAATTCCAAGAATGTTTATGGCAGTGGCACAGTCTAGAAAAGTGCTTTGCTTCACAAGGGAACCACAGACGCTAGTGTATAGGTAAGCAAGCATTGTTGCACTTTTTATTATTAGATGTGAGCTGACTGATGCTCAGGACTCTCTTACTCCCTTCTGTGGGAGCCTGCTGCTGGGTGAAAGGCTGACTGCTGATAAGTATAAAGCTAAAAGAGCTGTCTGTTTTGGGGAACACATTAGAGGGCATCCTGTTAGTGTGGAACTGTAACCAGCAAATGTTTTATTCATTGCTATGAACTTGCTGTATGAAGCCCTCCTGCATTGCAACTGTGTTTGCTGTTTAGCCGGATACAAATGCAGCACTACCTGCTGGAACTGTTCCAGGGAGCCCCTATGTTGTGCATGGTTTACCGCTGCCAATACTGGCGATACAATAGTAAATAAAACCTTGTAAAAAGAACATGTTTTATCCTCTCCCTTTCTGGCAAGTTGTGTGTTAAAAGTACACTCAAGTTCTGCACACCTATGCTATGTCTCACTTCCTGAGTGTGTTGAAAAGCGCATTCCTTGCTGGGCCCTGTTGTTGTTCTTTCAGCTAGCCTCTATGTCAGTACCAGACAGAGAGAACTAAGATTTAACACACCGCCCACTGGAAAGAGAAGCATAAAACATGTTCTTATACAGGTTTCCTCTGATTTTATTATATTATTGTATATATTTTATAAAAAGATCCCTAATTTTGTAAACTAGATTTTTAATGATTTCCATGTCAAGAGTCCCTTGTTCATAACATTTGTCACAAATAGCGTATTTGTATATTTTTTTAACCTGTTTTATGCAATGTGCATTGCTATGTGTTTATAGAGAGAAGTACCAGATGTTAGTTAGAGTTTTTAATGGAATGGGCTTTATTGATAGGTTCTAACAGAAGTTACTTTTAGTATGCGTTTTATAGTCTCTTTGCACAGCTGCCATTACAGACATGGATAGTATATTTATGATGCCTTCCACTGCTGCAGGGAGCAATGGTAGTACACTTTGTTTCCAAATACCTTTTTTTTTTTTTTTTGTAGAACCTGTTAAGAAATGTATCTATCTTCTTTTTAGAGACCAATCTTTTATAAAGGTTTTCAATCTAAATAGCTACTGTTTCAAAATGCCAAGTTATATTGCATGAGACAAATGACCTGTGTAATTGTAAAGTATATACAATTCCTGTGTCATTTTGAAGCATCCGACTACAATGTATGTTGAAAGTAAATGAGGAACGTGTGTTCACTTTAAATAACCAGTCATGTGCAAGGAAATATAGAATGAAATTTGCTAGCTCTTGATTTGTTGATTGATGTGAATGCAGATTTATTTTATTGACCTAGGTCAGTGACATTCACTACTAAAGGTGAACTGGCTCACTGAGGCTAGTTTACTGGAAAAAAAAAATGATCAAACAAACTTGTGTAAAGATTCACTTTTTTTGAATCCATTCATGTACAGGGATTTTGTTTTCACATGATTGGATGTGTGACATAAATCATTAATTTATTGTTTGCATTTTGTCAAATCCTTTAGTAAATCAGCCCTGCTGTTTTTGAGGTTTTTCTGTGCCTGCATGATCATTGCATGTGTTTGTGTTGCTGAACTCTACTGAAATTATTAGCTCACAAGTGCATGTAAAAACTACAAGCAAAGGATTTTGTAAGGCATTTCATGAGTGATGGGCCCACACTATACGGGATACTGGTGCTCGGTGTCGACGACTCCTGATAGAAAAAATATTGTTACTGGTACTCCATACCGAAAAAACGGTATCGGTGCATCCCTAATTCTCAGTATTCACAAGGCTTATTTTAAGTTATTTAAAGGACAGGTTCACACTTAGTAAACTTGTTCTTTTAACCATTTCACTGTTACAGAGGTAAGGGTTGCAACAGAACTGCTTTCTCATGGCCACTACATTCCCTTCTGCTTTAAGCTCATTGTCTCTGCAGTGACCATGAACCTATAGCAGAAGGGTGCCCTAAACTCTACTAATTTATAAATAGCTGTGATCAGCATCGTAAAAGATGCTGATTACAGCCATTCCTTAAAAATATCTAATGTTTACTAGGGATGCAATGAAACCGGTATTTGTGCTGATATTGGGCATTTTCATGGGTACTCGTTCACGAAAAATGCCCTGATACTAAGCGCGGACACCGGCGGGTTTAAATTTTTAAACCAAAAGCCGGCGCTGTAAATAGGTTCCAATCAGTGTCCCTGCAGCCTTCCTGTGAATCACTGTGCCTGTATACAGCACCAGAAATTTAAAAAAACCTGTATCCCATCGCATTCCTGACCGGATGAAAGCCCAGGTAAAACAGACGGGTGCGGCAGTGACAGCAGATGCCTCCGCAAAACACAAGTCCAAACAGAAAGTCCCTCGCACTCCAATGCAATGCCAAGTCAATCTTGTTTATTGACTAAAAATAGTGTAGCATTTTACAGCTGTGCCCTAAACGCTACTAATTTATACAGCTGTAAAATTTACAGCACCAGCCACACAACCCACCATAGAATCTGCACACCCACTGGAAAGTCTGTACAATCACCTCGGAGCCCACTCAGCTCACACTAATTTGTGGGAAAAATCAATCACAGAAGCAGGATGTGACATTCTTGTGGGTGTCCTGTATGCCAATTGTGAACGGAACGCCTCCAGGTTGCAATATTTCATTGAATGTTTTTGACCAGTTTAGAACTTTACAGCAGCTACAGTTTTAATGGGAATATTAATTTTAATAGTATTACATTCCAAATTGGCTTGTGCAACAATTATATATATATATACTAAATTCATTTTTTTTAAAGCTTTTTTTCATTTGTTTATAAAGTGGAATTACCTTTTAAGGCACTTTTAAAAGGAAACTGTCCCTCAGTCCATTCCCTTATCGGCTCACTGCCATCAACTGTAACCACTAGAAGCTGCCTGTATATATAATCCTGCTCCAAAGGAGCAGCTAAACCAGCTTATTTTTCGGTATGCTGTGTGAATAAAAATGCATAACAAACATATAGAGGGGGTGTGTCAAATTTTACTGCAAAAGTAGAAATATACTTTCAGTACAAGTGTTTTAATAAGTCAAAGCACATTACAGTAACTCATAACATCCATTAAACACTATCCCTTTTCTATGTACTAAGCTTGCTAAAAGTAAAATTTGATTGGTTGCTTTAGATCACTGCATTTATTATGTTTTCTGCTCCTGGCATTTGCCTAGTTGATTAAAGCCATTTATGTTTATGAAGATAAAATGGAACCTGCCACACTGTACTTCGGTTTCATTATTTTCAAGCTAGCTAATGTTTATTTTGTGTATTTGCTTTTTGTTGGGTTATGAAATATTTTTGAGTTTTGAAAAATAATTTGATCAATTTGGGAAATGCGCTCTTCCTAATTTCCAATTTGTGTTATGGCGTAATAGTAACATTTGGCATATATATTTTTGTTTGTCTGGATACTGCACATTTTTTACAGTACGGATCCACTCCTCTTGACACTTGGCTGCACTTAAACACAACAGATTTCATCCACATTACCCACCAGTGCTGAGAAAACATCAGCAGATTGCTTGTTGCTAGGAGACAGCTGAAAAGTGAAATCGCTTTTTTTTTTTGTACTTGTAAATTCAGTTCTTTGACAGTTCTACTTTTATAGAGCAAAATATATTCAGTCACTACAAAGAAAAATGCATCACCTGCTCAGATTCTAATTTTAGAGAGGGGACTTTGTGGATTATGACTGCGGAGAAAGCTTAAGTGATTTACATGTTCTGCTATCTAATCTGCCCAAAGATATGTAGTGATCTAAATAAAGCATAACAAATAGCTACTTTATTTAGCTATATTAGCATCGGTGATACCTCTTTGGCTTGGGGCTAAGTGCTTAATTCAGCTCATCGTAGGAGCATCACTAATATGATACATGAGCACTTGCTAGAAGGTGAAAACAAATATTTGATTAGCTACTTGGAAGAGCACTGCTTATTTGTTTGTTTTTTTATTTTGCTGTTTTGTTCTTTATGGAATAAATTGTGCTAGCTGAAAATTCACAGGATTACATATGGATTATATGTTGCCAAGTCTCTCGTTTGAAGACTTCGGCATTGTGTTTGAGATTTAGGGCCTGCTCTCACATGATGTTTTTGCTGCATTTTCCAGTGCAGGCAATATGCATGGACACGAGAAAAAATATTTAATATAAGCCATTTCCACAAAAAAGAGCATTGCAGTAAATTGGGGAAAATTATCCTGTATGCTCTATTTTTGCCGGAAAAGTGAATTGAAACTAATTTATATATTTAATGCAATATGATTGTACAGTGTCTTTGAGGTTTGACATATAGGTCATTTTAAAGACTCAAAAAAAAAAAGAACTTGCAAAATTTTGTCCCACTATTTTTAAAATGACACTAAACTCAGCAGTTAAATCTTAAAAATGCATTCAGCTACCTTTTAACTATTGATGAAAATGTAGCTTGTTTGTTTATCACTCAGCTGTAGATCCTCAAATCATCTCTGACTTGGTGCTGACACTGTCCTTCCTTCTGGAGGATGGCTTCTTTTCTTCCCCATCGTCCCTGTGTTTGTTGTAAAGTAGACACCACTCAAAGCTCGCTCCTGTGATTGACTACAATCTCAATACAAACTAGTAAACTAAAGGCGAGAATTGCATCTTTCATGGGAGCAAGCTTGGACTACATCTGACCTGTGATGTGCCTTGTAGTGTCAGCCATCCCTAAAGCAGAAAATAAAAAGGGAGAAGATGACAATACAACTTGGTAACTAAAAGTTGATGGTTTCCCCCAGTGTTATAAGGTGATGTTGTAGAAGGCACAATCTTGAACCATATTTTTGGGGTTTTGATAAAGTCTCAAACATACAGTGGGGGGGATTTATCATAATTGGAGCAGACAAAAACTGGAGCAGATGTGCATGACAACCAATTAGCTTCTCTCTTCAGTTTGTTCAGTTGAGATTTGAAAATAAAAAAGAGAAGCTGATTGGTTGCCATGCACAGCTGCTCCAGTTTTGATAAGTTCCCCTAAATATGTCTGGACATTTATGGAGTTGGAAGGAGTGAATGGTAATTGATTTCTGATGGGTAAAAATAGTGCTTCTAGTACTATCAATCCACAGGTGAGGCTTCACAGGCTGCTTACATACAAGACGTTTTTATATGTGATATGTCTATCACTATATCACATGTAAACACAAATAGAAACAAAGCGCCCTTATGACTTGTGTTTGTGTGTGTGTGTGTATATATCTAGTTTAGTTTCACACACACACCACCGGCTGATGCCAGTATTTCCAGAGATTACCGTAAGCGGGGATCATATGGCCATCCAGTGTAGTTCTACTGAGTTTAGACCAGCACAGTTGTCTTTCTAAGTTGTAAATGTTCTTTTTAATTCAGTATTTTAAGAAAAATAAACTTAATTGATGAGGGCAAGCCACCTATTTGTGTTTTTACATTCTGGAATTCGCACCTAGGTACTGTAGTAACATATATACACGTGCGTGACTAAAGTATTCCTTTTGTAGGTATGTGTTGTCAGTAGATTTAATTTGTCTGTTTCATAGTTTCCTAACTTGTGTCTGCAACTCTTCTTCTCGGATCCCCGCTGGGGAGAGCAGCGGGGATCCAGAGAAGCGGCGGGAGGAGAGGACAGTGCGATCTACCAGTGATCGCTACGCGATCGACTGGTAGATCGCGATCGACCTTGTGGGCACCCCTGCTGTATTTCATGTCCTTTAGTCTACTGGGTTTGCCTACTTTTTAATATTCTTTTTTTTTTCTTACCTGCATGTGTTCATTTTTTTACACGTGTGTGTGTGTGTGTAACTGGAATATTTACCATGTTTGCATGTGTGAAATGGTTTTTATTTTTATGAGTTATCACCTACAAGTCTAAGTGGTAGCCAGTATGTATGAGACAAAGTTAACAGGCCTAAACAATTGAAAAGAAAATAAAAGGCAAGTATTTTGGCCTTGGTATGGTGTTAATGAAATTCAAAGGTGGTAGTTAATGGTATGCCATTGACCTTGTAATAAAAGAAGATAAGAGTGAGGTGTTGATATGTTGGTAAGAAGATACAATGCTCTTTCTTTCTAATGGTTTTGTTTTTATTCATGTCACACCACTGCAGTGACAGCTGTTTGGGATGTGTCACGTTGAATTCACTGAACACCCACAATCTGTCATTTAAATTTAAAATGTAAAAAGGTTGGCGCTGTGGCTTTTTTCACAACTACGGATGTCCTTTATTTCCTTTTATGATAAAGGGCTGTCACCTTGTCTGTAAAGATACCATACAATTATATCTGCTCCCTTAGCATGCCATCTAAAGTTCTTTTGGCCACCAGGTTTGTAAAAATAATGAGTTGTTACTGTTTAGTTACTTGAATGTCAATGCTTAATTATTTGCATTATATATAGATTTTTTAAAACTAGTCGCTCAGAGTAAATAAGGCATTTATTCCTTATTTAACTTCTTAAAGAAAATGGTATTAAGTGCATCCAACAAAGAATGATTGCAGATTTGTCTGGTTTTTCTCTCTTGGTCAACTACAAAGTGCCTCAAATAAAAGGGTGTAGTCAGTTTGTCAGTTGCTTAAAGCCCAACCCCAGGCTTGGACCCCCCCCAATATGTCCACTCCTCCCCATCCATTAACAGCCCCCCCACACGCACACACACACACACTTTAAATTTAAAAAAAAAATACTCTTTTTCTAGGTGTCTCTGAGCAGGCCCAGTGAGCTGACACCTCTTCACTCTCTTCTTCCTCCTCTATTTCATTTTGACTGCTGTAGAGAGCAGCACCATGCAATGACAACACAATGTTCTCGGCTGCATTCATGGCAGTGGATTGATCTTGGAACAGGCAGTGGATGCTTACAGGCAGTGGATTGATCTTGGAACAAATATCAGTGCTGGATCTCTGATTGGGTAAGTCTGAGGTGGGCAGTGCCGGAGAGGAATATTGCAGCTGCCAGGGGGATCAATTTTTGCATTTACAAAAAAATTATTTTGCCTAAGCTGCAATTGGGCTTTAACGTTACAGGGTTACTTTTTTCATTTCTATGGCACAGAAGTATTTAGGCAAACTGCTTTGTCAAGTGGTGACTGTCCAACTACTGGTCGGCAATTGAGAGTTGTGTTTTGCCAGCAGCCTCATCACTGTTACCATTTTGTAGTGCATTAATGCGCAACGTTGAAAGCACCATGCAATGGTGCCATTGTGTATTCATGAACAATAAAGAATCAAAGCCATATCTTTTACCTTTTTTCTTCATGCTTTTTGGCCATACTGCTAGTGGTGCATGTCAAAAAACGTTTGAACTACTACTACTCTGGATCATCCCTGAGTTTCTGCTGTAGATTTTCACTTGTCTCCAATATTTTGATTGGCTTTTTTGCATGACAGAATATTTTCACCACTCAGAGGTGTCTTGACAGCTGCTATAGATGCACGTTGCTTAACCGTACTGGTTTGTTAACTCATGCACTCTCCATTTATTGCAACACTTCTAATAAAAATAGCTTATTCTAAACCAGTTTAATGTATACGTACATTATGCATTTTATCTGCACAATTTGGAGAAGATTGGAGCAGATAATCAAATAATGGAAAGGTTATAAGGAGAAATCACAGCTTGATGCTTGGCAGTATTATATAAAGTGTGTAGCTGTTGGATCTTGTGTCATTATCAACGTAACATCTGCCCATGTATGGACAACATTAATCCTCTTGAGCTTATTTAACCATGAATGCCCAGCTAAGCATTCAACGCTGCGATGCCATGAATAAATCATAGTGTGTTAGATCTAAAACATTCAAAGCCATTCTCCTTTTTCATGGATGTGATAGGTATGGCTCTCTCATATCAGAACAGCTTGAAGTGAACAAGTCCTGTGATTGATGTTCACAACAAAGCATGGAAAGTGCTGGACACTGAGCAGTTTAATGTAGCGATAATAGCTCAGTATGCATAGATGAAATGAATCTTTTAAGCGAGATGTGTGAATTAAAGGTGGAAACCTATTGCAAAGTCTCTGAAGAAGTCACATTGACAGACAGCATTCTGCAGCCTTTGCTTTCAGATGTTGGTGTCTGGAAACATGATTAATGAGAGCCCTGTCACTTGAAATTCATTTCAGGTATTATCTCCTCAGTGTTAAACCAAAGTAATTCATTGTAACATAGATGGATGATTTTTATAATAACATGCATACACAAGGTTAGCAAGGTAATAACTTTGGCAGGGTAATATAAAACATGATTAACACAACTTTGTCCTCTGACTATTATACATTTGGTTGAACTTGATTAGAAGAAGTCCAAAAGCTGGCAATTTTATTGCAGCAGAAATTCAATTAGCATACCCCTGATTTCCCGCACACTTTATCATGCGAGTTGTTGAAATAAATTATATATCGGGATATGATTCACTGAATATTAATTGAAATGTGGCTTTCTTTCCTCATTTTGGAATTAGGTGCAATGCGTACTCGTAGTGTTTCTGTGATTTACTTGTGGAACTTATTTGCACTGTCACCATTGTGAAGTGTTTTTTGTTGACCAAATAACATGTATTCTATCAAAAGGAACCTGTGACCAGGTTATGGACACTTAAATAGTTTCATATTTTTACAAGCTGTAAAGTAGCTCTTTCAGTCCTCTGTTGCTGCAGTCGCTGCGGCAGAATTGACCCTAGAAAAATCACACCAGCATGCAGCTCTGGACGCTGATATGAAATCTTACAATCATTAATTAAACAAACATATTTTTATTCTACTTACAATTACTGTTTTTTCCACTTCCTGGTCCTGTTGGGCAGTAGTGATGCAGCATGTGCCCAAGTGTTGGTTTCTGGGAAAGATACATCAGCAGAACATTGCTGGGAAATCTCATCTGTAATCTCACGAGATCTCAGAGAGGCATTTTCCTCCCCTGTGATGATATGCACGGTCACTTGTCCCAGTTTTCCTGGAAGTAAGGAGATATAGTAATCAGCCCTTAGGAAAAATTGCCCACTGTGAGAAGAATGGGGAGGAAAATAAAGTATGCAAAGTATGTGTCTGTTTGTAGATTGTCATTACTAAACATTTCTAAATGTGTCTTTGTCTTTTCAAAGATATGGGTAAAGGTCCTCTTCAAGTTGCATTGAATTCCGTGTTATGTAAACTTGTACACTATTTGATATAATGGTTGTTTGTGGCTGCATGAATAAAAGATGTCTTTTGCACAAATATACTGTATATGACAGTTTTTCATTAGACAGGCGCATATCTAAGTTAGGTGATGGGTGTGACGATGTTGTTGCTTTTTTTTAAGGGCTTCTTTTCAATATCGCAACATGCATTTAGTGCAATGCAGTGGTATTCTGTACGCCATTCCAATGCACCTCCAAAAGGGTTGCAGTGCGCTGCCAAAGAATTGTGCATGCACTGTTTTGTTTTTTGCGGTGCATCGCAAAGCATGTTAGTAAATTGCTTTCCACTGTGCTGCAATACACGTTCATCATCACTTTGCATTGGGGTGCCATTCAAATGAATGTTTGAATAACTGAAAGGACACATGCTGCAATTTAACTTAATGCACACTGACACATATGATGTGAACAGGGTTCATAGTTACATAGTCAGGTTGAAAAAAGACACAAGTCCATCGAGTTCAACCTATAGAGATAAGAGAAGAAGAAAAACCTTAAGCATAACGCTATGCCCACAGTTACCCACTGTTCATCCAGAGGAAAAAACACACAAAACGTACAAACAGCGCTCTTGTACTGATAATAAGGGGGTGAACAATGTATGACCCTAGATCGTGTGCAGCCCTAAAACCCAGGAGGAGTGCCTGTGTATCGGAAAACTTGAAACAAAAAATCAAAAAGGGCGCAACGCTAGGTGGGCTAACTGACCGGGTCGGGAGACCCAGGGAAGATGACAGGAGAATAGTGTAACAATGGGTGCACTGGGCGAAAAACCGGAGGATAGCTGAGGAAAAGGAATAAGCACTTCCTTTTCCTCAGCTATCCTTTTCCTCAGCTATCCTCCGGTTTTTCGCCCAGTGCACCCATTGTTACACTATTCTCCTGTCATTTTCCCTGGGTCTCCCGACCCGGTCAGTTAGCCCACCTAGCGTTGCGCCCTTTTTGATTTTTTGTTTCAAGTTTTCATCCAGAGGAAGGCAATCAAACCCCCCTGTCTATAAAGCATGGTTCAATTTGCTCCAACAGGGGAAAAAATTTCTTCCTGATCCCATAAGGCAATCATATATTTCCTGGATCAACAATCACTGGCGCTTACTATATCTATAATAACTCAATATCCAGTAATATTCTGTGCATTTAGGAATACATCCAAATATTTTTTTAAACAGTTAACTGAGCTAGCTAGAACTAGCTCCTGGGGGAGTCTATTCCACATTTTCACAGCTCTAACTGAGCTGAACTAAGAATCCTTGCCGCTTAAACCTCTTTTACTCCAGACACAAAGAGTCCCCCCTTGTCCTTTGCAGTGGCCTTAAAGTTAATAATTTGGCACCAAGCTCACTATACGATTCATGTATTTATACATAGTGATCATGTCCCCCCTTAATCACCTCTCCTCCAGACAGAACAAATTCAAGTCAGTTAATCTTTCCTCATAGCTGAGCTCCTCCATGCCTCTTATGCGTTTAGTCGCCCTTCGCTGCACTTTCTCCAGTTCCACAACATCCTTTTTGTGAACTGGTGCCCAAAACATAACTGCATATTCCAGATGAAGTCTTACTAATGCTTTGTACAGGGGCAGGATTATGTCTCTATCTCTGGTGTCTATACCCCTCTTAATACAAGAAAGTATTTTGCTTGCTTTAGAAACTGCAGTTCGACATTGCATGCTATTATTGAGCCTGTTATCTACCAGTAACCATCATTGACTCCCCCAAACTTACTCCCCCTAGAGTGTATGACACATGCATGTTTTTTGTCCCCAAGTGCATAACTTTACATTTATCAGCATTGAAACTAATTTGCCAAATAGATGCCCAATCATACAGTGCTTGTAGGTTGGAGACATCCTGTAAGGCAGGGGTGCCCACAAGGTCAATTGCGATCTACCAGTCGATCACATAGCGATCACCGGTAGATCACGATGTCCTCTCCTCCTGCCGGCGGGGCTTCTCTGGATCGCCACTGCTCTCCCCATCTGTATGCAGCAGGGATCCGAGAAGAAGTGAAGGAACCGCTGCAGCCCGCGGCGGAGGGCGTAGCCGCTGTCACTGAACTAATGCCGAGCGGTGAGGAGAGAGACGCTCGGCCTGGATCTGACAGTCGGCGCCTCTCTCCCCCCTCACTGCCCGGTCTTCATTCTGTGACAGCGGCTCCAAAACCCCCGCAGCTGAAGTGTTCTGTCACTTCTCATCGGATCCCCTGCTGCCACTGCCGGGGAGAGCAGGGGGATCCATGGGAGAAGCTGAGCCCCCCCTGTGTGCGTGGCCGAGCGGCAGAGGATTGGTACATATCAGTGATATGTACCAATCCTTTGTGCAGGACAAACACTGGAGCGATCAGCTGATCACTCCAGTGTTTGTAAATAACTGGGGACACATAGTACTACTGTATGTGCCCTTTTGTTGAGCCTGCATTGATTAATGCTCAATATACACTGTCTGGCCAAAAACAAAGTCACACCTGGACCACCTTTAATAGCTTTGATAATGGCACACATTTGCCATGGCATCATTTCAATTAGCTTATGCGATGTCACAAAATGTATTTCCGTCCATAGTTACTTGAATTTTTCATAAAGATTTTGTAGTGATGATGGGAGAGTCTGACCACTGCGTATAGTCTTCTCCTGCACATCCCAAAGATTCTCAATGGGGTTAAGGTCTGGACACTGTGGTGACCAATCCATGTTTGAAAATGATGTCTCATGATCCCTGAACCACTCTTTCAAAATTTTAGCCCAATGAATCCTGGCATTGTCATCTTGGAATATGCCTAATGTGCCATCTGGGAATAAAAAATCCACTGGTGGAAAAACCTGGTCATTCAGTGTATTCACAAAGGCAGCTGACCTAATTGTTTGGGACATAATGTTGCTGAACCTAGACCTGACCAACTGAAGCAACGATAGATCATAACACTGCCCAAAATCCAGTCGGTCCCTTTCTTTATTTTGGCCGGGCAGTGTAGCTCTTTGCATCTGGAGTGAATGAGCCCTTAAGGTTTCACTGCCCCTTTTGCTGGATAGCTTTGTCTGCATTTGTATGTAGAGAGAGTAAAATATGGACTTGTGAAATACCAAATAATTAGTACGCTAAATACAATTGTGTGTGTTAACTACACAATTGGCATAGCACATCCTTTTTCGCAGTCGTGTCCACTGGGGCTTGTTTATTAAAACTGGAGAAAAAAAAAAGGTAAACAAAGTTGGTACCCATAGTTACAAGTCAGGTTCTTTCTTTCATGTTCCAGATAATAAACCATAAAACCTGACTAATAAGGTAAACAATACTGTCTTTGTTCTTTATTTTATTTTCTCCTATATTATAAAGTGTTTCCTTCTTTATTGGCATTATACTAAATATAGTACTGCAGTTCTCCTTTAGGCTTATATAGCCTTATGACTGGAAATTTCTGCAGAACAATAGAACAGTTCTACTTATCACCTCTATGTGGTCAAAACATTGTAGCTCAAGGGTGGGACTTTTAACTCGCTCTCAACCTATTGGAAGGAATTTCAAGTGTGCTTTAAGTTCCTCTCTTTTTTTTTTGTTTGACAGTTTTGACACTTGAAGAAAAAGATGATGGAGGTAATTTCACTGAAACGAATTAGCTGTGCAGCCCTGTTCCTGGTTGTTATGTACATATACTGCTTGCTTTTCACATTCTACATGTGAGCAGTTCTGTGTACTTTGGTATTTTAATAAATGATAATGCGCGAGGAGAAGGTGCTGTCTTTTTCTGTTTTGCATATTCTATAAGGATCTTTCCCAATAGCCTTGTGGACCGCAACCTCTCCCGAAGTGTCTGGTTTAGAAGATTTGGTTGATGCCGGAGTGCTGAGATTAAAACTTCTTTTTTTTTTTACATATAATTTCATAACAAAGAGCTCATTTCATGTCTTGTGTTTTTTTAATAATCATAATAACATTACAATGACTGCCACCAAAGGTAGCTGAAGTTAAACCTTCACATAAAGCTGCCCCACCCCCTTTATCATTGTAAGCGGTAAGTACATTTATTGCTACATTATTGCTGGATCGGCATGCTTCTTTGTGGAAACTAAATCAAGATAGCTTTGAATGTCTTTCTTTTTTTTTTTCTTAACTGTCAGAGTAGCATCACTTCTTGCAGAACCTGCACACATTTTACCAAGATAGATAAATCCTATAGTGTTGGATTGTCAAGGACACTGCCTTTAGCATTCAATCATTCGCACTTGGAAAGTCGAAGTTCCTCTGAGATGAGAAGGTGAGGTATATGCACAATAACAGTGCAAAGTGCCTGACATGTTACTTCATTGATTTCTTGGAAAAGATGACAAAATACATTTGCAGAGTTTTAGGTTAAGCGTTCATGTCAGGATAGGCTTAATGAAATGGCAGCTATCCGTGCAAAATACATTGAAGGGAAATGGTTTTTGGTAAAGTTTACTTTAAACATTTTTGAGTATGTTAGCAAGTTTATAAACTGATGTTTTTTTTCTTTCTTCCTTAAGCTTTGTATATAGTGGGGAACGATGAGAACCTCTATGAGGTCTTTATTGCCGGTGTCACCTGAATTTCTGTCCTAGTAACATTTCTGGTCAGAAGGATGCCATGAACATGGCTTCACTAGTTAATATCTGTGCATAAAGGGTTTATACTTTTACTTATCGTTCTAAATATGTTAAGGGTAGTGAATCTAATGATACTTGACAAAATGGGTTCCTTTATAGCAGTCTTAATAAGTAAAATTAATTTTCCTTGACAGTACATGGTATTTCGGAAAGTGTTTTTCCGTAAATCATCTGGGCTGCCTCTCAACCATGAAAAGTTCTAATGAATTTGACTTTCCCCTTGTAATCATGCCTGGTGCGCAGGAGAATACTCGTTTGGTATAGTAAATGTGGACTTGTTATACATGTGTAGACAAATACTAATATTTCTCTTGTCAGCATCTTGTTATCATGTTTACATCTTTTTTCCTGTACCAGTTATTATCCAGGTGATTACTGTGTTCTTGTGTGGTATATTTACATGTGTATCTGTACAGCAAATTGACTTAAGTCTAGGCAGTTTCTGCTGTTTGGGTGTAGTAGAACTATTGTGCACTAAAGGGAAAAATCAAAACTGGAGAAGACAAAATCTGGAGCAGTTGTGCATGGCAACCAAGCAGTTTCTATCTTTCATTTTCAAAGAAAGTGTCAGTCATGAAAGTCAAACTTTTTTTTGCCCCTTCCCAATCCTGCTGTAAGGACTTACCTTAAATGATGCCTCTTGATTCGATCATCTTCTTCTTTACTGTCCTTTTCATCTGTCCCTCCAGCACTAGTGCGGTTCTCCGATCCAGCACTGACTCCTCTGTGCTAGCTGGCACTTCCTGTGCCACGGAGTCTGTGCGGGTGAACGCTGCTCCATAGACTTACCTTGTGTGTCTTCTTTTCCCCCTGGTTGAAGATCTGAAATGCCCATGCGCCCGCCCCAAGATCCTTTGCTGCCACCCGAGACTCTGCAGTTGTTCGGACCGGAGCGCGCGTCGAAGACGCAGTTAAGTTTTAACCTCTTTTAAAAGGTTTTTGTGTTCGCATATATCTACTTATTGCTAGCAGTAGATATATGCAAAAACACCAGAGGGTTTCATAACCCTTTAACTGAACAAACTGAAGAGAGAAGATGATTTGGGTACTATGAGCAATTGCTCCAGATTGTGTCTGCTCCAGTTTTTGTGTTATGTCCACATTTGCTTGTGCAGCTGTTTTGCCCACATATTTGTTTTTCCTGTATGTAGTGTTTATCCTGTAGCTAACATTTCATTATCCAGAAAGCAGAGTTTACTTCCTTATTTCATGTTGCTTTCACTGCTGTTGAAATTTTGTGAGACATCAGACAGTTGGGTATCAAGATGTAGCTCCTGGCTGGAAAGTAGAGAGGCTGCTGATATGATCAGCAATTTGTGGCTGCCTTTTGTCATCCACATTCACATTGAAGACTTGAAGTAAACATGGAGTAGGGAGAGCAGACTCTTCATCTGTGCTTTATTGTTATTTGCACTTTTTATCATTTTGTGTAAAGCTCAATGGGCAATTTATTACGTTTTAGGGTATCATTGCTATGCAAGGTCTGCTTAAATATACTGATAGACAGGCAGGAATGATGGTGGATATGTATTGCTTTTCAGTTTCAATCAACCAGTTGGTAGGCATGTGCTGTTTTTTTTTTTTTTATTATTATAATTATTATTTTTATCATTGTTGTTGTTTTCATATCATAAGAGTAGATATGGTTGCCAAATACCATATCTATAGAAGCAAGTTGCTTTACTGTAAAGGGTCAAAAACCATTTTAATGGTCAATCAATACAATGGTAGTATTTGGGTTAAAGGTAGAGACTGGTGAGGTGTGTCGGCACTTGGCTTCTGGTTTCTCTTATTTATAACACCAGGGATGATTCCAAACTCCGTTCCTGTTCACATGTGAGTTTTGGGTCTTCTTGCACACCTGTGTGTTTATAGTTCCTAGGTAGCAATAGACCATACAAAATCCAGTAGGGACAGTGGGATCCCACATCATGGCCACAGTAGACGTGCAGGTGTTGGAACTCCAGCACAGCAATTTAACAAATAGAGTCCCCCAGAGAGATAAACTGTCATCCTTTGTCAGAAACTGAAATATCTGTTTTGGATGGTCCGACCCTTTATTACAGTGATGACTAAAATCAAGAATACAGGAACCAGTCAATGCCATACCTGAATCTCCCCTCATATCAGCTGTAGCTCAGAATTACAAATCTGTTTGCAAGGAGTTGAGATTTAAAGGATAACTCTGGGCAGAATTTGACTTGACCCTTTGCAATGGGGCTACCCCCTTACTGCAAGGATTAAGTGCTTGTTTGTGTCTAGGTGCTAAAAAAAAAGAACGGAATGGGGAGCCGGCTGGCAGCTACATAGTTCCCTGAAGGCCTGTCCTCTCCTTCACTGCAGCGATGATATGTCCCTCTGCGTCCTCCTGTCCCTGTGAAGAATGGGATGATTCAAGGATCCTTGAACTGCTGTAGCGGAGGGAGAGAGAGGTTCCAGAGACCGGCCTAAAGGTGCCCATGCACTGTACGATTATCGCACGAGAATCGCGGGAAATCCTGCGATCGTACGATAATTGAAAACTGTATGGAAGGCGTGCAACCGTTTCTACTGTACGGTCGCACGTCTTCCGTCGAACAAGCAGGCTGGAAAACCCGCCGGGAATCGTACGATTCTCTGCGAGTTAGTAGCCTGCTTGTTCGACAACTGCCGACCAGGCCGGTGTGCGCACACTGCCCGTTTGCAGTCATTGGAAGCCCGCCCCTCAAGTACGATCTGCCTGTCCAAGATGGGCAGAACGTACGTTTTTTTTTATTACTTGTAAAGTGTATGGCCACCTTAAGAGCAAGCCGTCTCCGAGGATCAGATCTTTGTTATTTGAACACCTAGACAAAAATGATTGCTTAATCCTTGCAGTGCAGGGGTAGCCCCACTGCAAGGGTTAAGAACCATTTAGCCTGGAGTTCTGCTTCAAATAGTTTGTTTAATATAATATAGTACTCTTTCGCATAGGTGTAGACAAATTAGCATATCATTTTATGGCTTCCTGGTTAAGATGCATTTCCTACATTATTATTGCTTTTCAGATGAACATATTTTGAAGTCGTGGTTCATGGTGGTCTTTTTCTTTCAGTTGTCAGCTCGCTCACTTCCAGTGGTACAATCGGATGAAAGACTGCAGCCTTTACTTAGTCACCTCAGGTATGTTCTGCATCCTGTTGTGTGTAATGTTTGTCCTTTGTGCTGGATGAGTGTCCTTGAGGTTCTGGTGGTACTGGAAGTATGCTGCGCTTCTCTCCTTTCTTCGTCTCTTTGCACCCAGTAGGATGGTCATGTAAACTGTACAGTTATGTGGGTTGCTTTTTGGAAATGTTTTCTCTTCTCCTTTTTCTAGCTTTGACCGATGTTCTTTAGTAAATTACTTCAGTGCGTTCCATGTGAACCTTATCAATTCATAGAAAAGATGTATTATATCCGTCACAGACCCTGCAGGCTTGCCCGCAGTTCATGCAGGGTGCTGTAGTCAATTATTATTGGCGCCATCATATAATCATAGGAAATGAAGGATCTTCATCAGCACACCTTGTCCTCTATTCACATAAAACAGCCATCACAAGCTGACCTCACAGGATCCCTTTCTCTAGGCAGAGTTCCTGCCAACCTACTGCAGAAGCATGGATTAAGTGACCTTTAAGTTGTTATGTCAGTTATGTCAACAATGCTGTGATCTTGCCTCAGTTGTGGCAGATTTGCTTTAACCTAGACTCAGGCAAGCAACCTTACCTTCCAAACATTGTGAGACAAGTTCTTTGTGAATGAAATAGCACAGTAAGCATTCTGCAGCTGCATTTTGCTCAGGTCCACTTTTTCATCCATTGCACATTGTCTCTGTGTAACCGTTCTTCCCGTTCCTATTGTTTTAATGTAATCCACTTTCGTCTTGCGATGGTTGTAAAGTAATTAAAAGCTTGTACGATCTTCCCATCTTGGACAGGCAGATCGTACTGGCGATCATCACAAGCCCGTCACGAGGGGAGGGGTTCCAATGACTCCAATGCCGCACGGGCAGTGTGCGCTTGCTGCATTTGTCTCCCGGGAACACCACTAACCCGCCGACAATCGTACGATTCTTGACGGGTTTTCAAGCCTGCTCGGGAGACAAAAGACGTGCGACCGTACAGTAGAAAAGGTCACCCTCCTTCCATATACCTGCTGATTATCTACAATCGTGGGATTTCCCACGATTATCGTACGATAATCGGCAGGTGTATGGGCACCTTAAGGCTAGAAGTACAGAGATTTCCAAGGCTCTGTCACATATACAGAAGTGCTCTGCTGTTTCTAATCAGGAATTCTAAAGGCACATTTGTAACTTATTTTCTTTCTCACATTAAACTGTGCTAATGAACCTCTGTTAGGTAGTCTATAGATTTGAAGCAAAGGTCTACTTTGATATTGAATACAATGTTTTTAGGTTGAAGAAATTTTTGAGTCCACCGGCTTTAACCTTTTGAGTTCAGCTAGTTCCATTAGAGTGCTGATCTGAGTACATCTCCTATTACAGCCACACAGGGCAAAACCTGTTGTCTTACAATTTCTCTGTTTAATGGATTGGAACATAGCACCAGGTGGTGGTGGGGCTTTGTTTTGGGCTGAAGTCAAATCCACGTGTACTTCCTTAGCCTGGGATCCAAGAGACTATTGGATCAATTTGAACTTTAAGCGCCTGTTCACACATACAGTATGTGTTGCGGTAACGCACCTTACGTGTTGGTGTGCTGCAATGCCTTAGGCCGGGTTCACACCTAGGCGGCACCGTTTTTGAGAGTTTGTACGCGCAGGAGCAGCATGCGGTTACTTGCTCGTTGTGCACATTTTAATGCGCGTACATGAAGATGTGCGTTTTGACTGGCAGCTTATTAAACATTGAGGGCAATGGAAGAATGCGGGTTTAAATGCGCAAAAAACGCTCACGAAAATGTGCAACATGCTTCTGCCACGCATTTTTGGGCATTTCCATTAAAGTCTATGGGGCAAAAAAGCACTTGTAACTGTCCAAAGAAGCTCATGTACCTTCTCAGGTGTTTGGCGTTTTTCTGCCATTGGGCCATTGAAAATCATGGGGTATCTTGTGTTGGGCATTTAAGGGCAGGTTCACACCATTTTCTGGACCAGATCTGGAACACAGTGCATTGCCTTTTTGCCGCGTTTTGGAAATTGTTTTGTGTGCTTAAAATGGTCTTGTGCATTCCAGTACGTTTGTATGCGGTTTCAATGCGTTTTTATGCGTTCCAGTGCATTCCAGACCAGACAAAATAGGACAAGCAGTAGTAGGAAATAGCTTAGGGATACATTAGGATGCATTTTGGGTCCGGAAACAATCTGGTCAGGTCTGGAGATTACCTAGACGTGCTATGAATGGGCCCTTTTTAGCTGCTCAAAAACTCCTATGTGTGAACCGGTCCTTAAATTTTAAATGGCATCCACAGCACACTTTTTCTGAAAAACACAACATGCGCTGCAGTGCACTGCAAAATAATACTGCCAGCATTTTTTTCTGTGCACTAAGGTGGGTTACAGCCCATTCCTTTTTTCAATGGGCTGCCTAACTCAACACGTCACATGAAAAAAAAGGTGTGTTGTGACACCCAGTATTGTAGTGTGAGCGGCCCCTAACACAGGTAGTAATAAGGTGCCTTGCACTTCAGGATTGTGATTACACTAGAAATGTGTTTGGACAGATCAGGTTTACTTTACTGAAGCGATGAGCCTAGTAATGCAGGTAGCAGCAAAAAACAAAAACACTTGAAAATACAACAGTGTGTATATAATTGTTGGGGAAAGAACATGGCAGAGATGGTTAGATTGTTTACATTTCAATAGCCATCACTGGACGTGATATTTGGTGCCATTAGCTATACCCATAGACAAAGCGTTGTTTCTTTAAATCTGTACGCGTGCAAGTAATTTAATGAGACACATTTTCAATCATTTATCTGCTTGTTTTTTATCTGACTTGTCTGGTTAGAGTTTGTCAAGATTAGCTGTGGGAAAATGTTAGCACAGCATGGAGTGATTAATTTGACACTCTTGGCTGCTTGTTTTTTTTTTTAAATACTGGCTTAACTTAATTAGATCTATATTGAATACCTTGTTTTTTTGTGTTTTTATATTTTTACATAAAATAAAGTTTGAATGTATATTTTAGAAATATTTGTGACGTAGTGATCTGTTATATTTGGTGTATAACAGGGAAGACCAGAAATACACAATTCCCATTTGTGCCGCCAAAATTATTATTATACAGGATTTATATAGCGCCAACAGTTTGTGCAGCGCTTTACAATTTAGGGAAGACATTACGATCACAATACAATCCAAGACAAGATGGTAAGGAGGGCCCTGTCCGTGAGGGCTTACAATCTAAAATAAGATGTGCCTTTAAAATGAACCTGTTAGGGCAGAGATGAGGGAGCTGCCATAGCTGATTTGTTTTAAAGGTGATGGCTTTAACCTTGTCAGGGCTTTTCCCCATAGTTCTCCTAAGGGCCACTCGAGAACACAAACTAGCGTCCTCCCGTCACTCTAAGCTCAGTATACCGTGAGCTACAGCTCGCGGTATACTGAGACGCCGCAGCCGGAACGGATCCGGACAATTCTGTCTGGATCCACCCAGCTGCGTAAGTGACAGCTGGCTCTGCCTATCTAAAGGCAGAGCTAGCTGTACCCGCCCCCGTCCGTTCCGCCAGTCAGCGCTGGAGGATCGGACAGGAGAGGGGGGAATCCCTGCAGGGAGCGGTGAGTGACAGTCACGGCTCTGCAGGGATAGATCGAGAAGTGAGCGAGCAACGGTATGTATTCGCTCACTTCCCGATCTACTGAGCCGACCTGGGACTGTTTCATTGTCACAGGTCGGCTCAGATTATGAGGTTGAGTGAAAATCACTCAACTCATAGTTCTCTAACTATTGGGTCACTAACCTGCAACAAGAATGCAGGGCAGTTTTTGTTTCCATTGGCAGCCTGTTCCCAATCAGTGACTCGGTAGGTAGCATAGACACCCCCAAAACCAAGCCAGCAATGTCCATTCCCACAATTCCCCATATCTATAGTTGTTTGCTGCATTATATTTTGGGAAGAAAGAAAATGATTCTTATTTTAAAGCTGAACTTCTGGCAAGCGGATAAATATACAGATGTGAAATGTGGGGGGCCATGTAACATGCTAAAGGGTTTATATTTTATGCCTTTAAATACCTGATATTTACACAAAACTGTTAAGCAGCGCAGGGGAACTTATAGTTTCTGCAGTTTTGCTTTCTTTTATAGGTCCCCTTCCTACTCATGAACTCATATTTTTGTCACTGTACTCTCTTCTCTTATGAGCATGTTCCTTGCACTGCAGCACACCTGATTGGATCCTTGTGCTCCCTCTACCTTCTCTCTGAGCTGTGCTGTCCAGTAGATTGTAAACTCTAAAACCTAATCAAATGAAGGTGCCTACACGGCTTTCATTTAGGAAGAATAACCTCTTAACTATTAATTACAGGGCTGCCTTGGTTTGTGTCTTTTCTATCTGCTGTACGCTTTCATCATCAAGTACCGTATATACTCGAGTATAAGCCGAGATTTTCAGCCCATTTTTTTGGGTGAAAAGTGCCCCCCTCGGCTTATACTCGAGTCAGCGCCAGCGCGTCATCTTACTTACCTCGCCGAGCGTCGCGTCACTGCTGCTCGGTGTGCGGCGCTCCGAGCGGGGTCATCTGGCAGTCTCCGGGTCCTAATTTAGGTGGCCGGAGACTGCCATTTTTTTTTCCTAATTTTGTTTTACACTTTATTTTTTTTATACTTTGTAAAAAAAAAAAGTAAAAAAAAAAAACTTTTTTGTCAGTTTATATCAAGCAGTCACTGTGACTGCTTGATAAATTAACTTTTTTAAATTTTTTTTAGCTATTAGGCTGCTCCAAACGTAGGAACAGCTAATAACCTTAGAGACTGATCCTGACAGCATGTCAGATTCAGATCTCGCTAAAGCTCTTTGATCGTGCCTAGACGATCAGAAATGATACATTTCAAGCAAAGAGATACATTGTATGTCTTATCTCTTTGCTTGAGATGTTTCACATAGCATCATAAACATTGGGCTAGTCTATGGAGCTGTCAAAACAAATAGCAGGGAGGTGAGTCACTCTGCTGCCTCTCTGCTATTTTCAGCGGTCAAATACCGGAGCGCTATTTAGCGCTCCCCATACTTGCATGTTACGTGCAAGTACGGGAGCGCTAAATAGCGCTCCGGTATTTGGCCGGTATTTCTTTCTTTCATTAATTAAAGAAATAAGCTTTTACAAAAGCTTAACTATTTCATCAATGAATGCCTCAATACTGAGGCATTTATTAATGACTGGTAACCGCTGAGAATCAGCAGTTACCGGCATTACAGAGCCTGATATAACTTGTCACGTACAGTGTACGTGGCCAGTCATATAGGCACAAAGTACCGGGACGTACAGTGTACGTCTCCTGTCACGAAGGGATTAATCAGCAACACAAGATTTTCTACACTGCCTTATTTAGTCACAGAATAAGTCCATATCTCCCTTGCCTTATTCTTGTTTGGGTGCCTATCTGTTTAGACCAGACAGGCCTGAACACTCCCTGTGTTCTGCAGATATACTGTCTTAGTAGTAACTTCTATTCCAAGAGTACTGACTGAGGGCCGGTTCACACCACAAACAAGGCGTTCCATAGTGGTCAGGCTCTGGAATGCATTGTATCACATTCCGGCCGGCTCCCTGTGTTCAGCGCTGGAAGGGAGCATGGCGGTGCATTGAAGTCAATGGCACAGCAGCCACATCCCCGCCAGCAGTGTGATCGCCCACATCCGAACGCGTGGCACAGTAGTGCCTGCGTTCCGGTCCAGTGCGATCTGCAAAAATATCGCACTGCAGGTGGGGGGCGTGGCTGCGGTGCCATTGACTTCAATGCACCGCCACGCCCCATCCCGTCCCTGAATGCAGGGAGCCAGGCTGGAGTGCTATATAGTGTGTTCCAGAGCCTGGCCACTTTGGAACACACTGTTTGTGAAGTGAACCGGCCTAGGTGCAGACTATTCTCATTTATGGGGAACACCCAACTGTCTCCAATTAGACTTTTCCACAGGGCTTTCTGTTCTAAGCCATCATGCTTGTACTGGCAGCTGCAATGCCTAGAGCTTTTTAACTCCTCACGTTTTCATTTATTTGCTTACAGTCTTTTGAAAAATCCTGTTTGCAGCCCCCAATAGCTCAAGCCGAAATTGACACATTCCTCTTTGGCTTAGTCAACATTTTCATTAAGACAAAGCAGAGCCTTAAGGCATGCTGCTGTTCTCCCTCCTTAGATAACACATAGTGCTCTGGAAATACTGTCCAAATACTTAAAATCATCATGTTCCTGAACAGCTGCTTCCAAGTCTCTCAACTCAACTTCCCTGAACTTCCTGTCCAGTACAAGATCACAAAAGGCAGAGCAGACTCCAGCAACTGTTCATGTACTAGCTTGGAGGAGGGAGGGAAGTATCTTGATTTGCTGTGTCTGTGTGTTTGTGGAGACGCACACAGCTTACTGGCACACACAAAAGGGTGACTACGTAGCACTCTGCTTGAGAAAGGAGTCACTCTAAAACAAGTCAGGACCAGTGCTCAGGGGACCAGCTGATTCTGCAAGCTAAAACTTTTTTAACATTAAGACGCCGCATTCATTGTAAGTGATTTGAAATAGCTTAAAATCCTTTTACTTTAATATCACTTTAAGGCAGCAGAGGGTGCTTGCTATGAGTTCTGAAATACATCTAGCACAGCTGTTTGCAGACTTTTAGACACAGTATTCAAAGATGCACCACACAACTTGTAAATCTTTTCAGATTTTTGAAAGACAGGTGTCCAATCGATGCTTTCGACTTATGTCTTTCATTACCCTGTGTTATGTTTAAGCCTGTCCTAACCTTTTTAATATTATACAGGATTTATATAGGGCCAACAGCTTGCGCAGCAAACCTTTTACTGGAATCTAGCTAAACTGGAAACAAATCAATTTAGGCCCAGTAGCAATTAGTGATGTGCATGGGCTTGGGGTGAACCGAGTTTGCCCAAGACCGTGCACCACTGTCAGTGACACCCCCCTCCCAGCCCAATCAGTTGCGGCTGGGGCATTCCTCACCCCACAGCCACATACAACAAAGGTACAGGTAATGCCCAGCCCCTGGTGATTGGACTGTGTCACCGACAGTTTGGCGCAGGCTTGGGTTAACCCGGTGTGCGCCAAGCCCAAGCACATCCCTGGTAGTAATGTGCTCAATGTATTAAAATAAAGTACTTGGATCCCCTACTTGTAGAATTCTTCAAGCTAAAGTCTTTGTAGCATAGCACCTAGGACATTCAGTAGAGCCAGGAACTATCTTTACAGGAAAAAATGTCTTGTATATACAGCATTTGTGTTTGTGACTTTTAGCTGTCCTATAACTTCAGGTATTTTTTTATGTGGTTTTGTATATAGTGCACGTTGTATTGTGCTATTTTCTTAAATTCAGGTAAAGATTAAGTATGATTCAATATTTTATTCAGTGTATAAGAATAAAGGCACACTTTTTTTTTTTAAATGCACCTTTTCGGCTGCCCACACGGCATAAATCAGGTATTGGCATATCGACCTACACCCTTATCCTGAAAGTTGCCGATCCTATCCTTTCTCGTACAAATCGATGAGCTTTAAGCATGGATAAATATATGTGTGAATAGACAGCTTTATAAAGAAGCTGGACTGCTAAAATCCCAATATACTCTGTGTGTGTCACACAAACACACACACACACACACACATATTATACCTTTTTTGTTGGTGGTTTACTGTAAAAAAAAGATTTCCATTTCAAACTGTAGCTTTTTTAGAACTGGAAAAAGAGAATAGTGTTCTTTTCTTGTTTTATATACTGTATACAGAACTCTCCCATAAATGTAATTTTCGTTTCATACAGTTGGAGGACTGCTTTTTGCCACAGCTTTTCTCTCATTGCAACATTTGGACTGATCATGTGATCTTATTTCCTGGAACTCTGGCACACGTGACTAGGACATGTGACCATTCCCAATCATCTCAAGGGATGACAATGCCTTTCCCTGAGATCTCATGAGATTACAGATGAGATTTCCCAGCAATGCTCTGCTGATGTAACCTTCCCAGGATGCAATGCTTGGGCACGATTACATCATTTGTGCCAAAGAGTACCAGGAAATGGAAAAACAATAATTGTAATGAAAATAAAAATATGTTTAATGAATGTAAGATGATTTCATATCAGCATGTAGAGCTGAACGCTTAGTTGATCTTTAGTGAAAGGGGGTAAAGGTCCACTTAAAGTGCATGATTAGGTAGTTGTAGTACTTAAAGGCATTTAGTACCTGTTAGAGATCACAGTACTCCAAATGGCATTGCCATCATCCAGTTTTCTTTCTAGAATGTTGGAGCAGTCTCTGTTTTATGTATCATACTGGGTCAGCATTTGCTATCTACACCAAGATGCTGGCTCAGGGATGACATTATCATATGTATCCTAGTGCCTACACCATTCTTGGTTGTATTCACAAATCAGCTCCCTGATGTACCCTACTGTAGAGTTAGTGTTGCAGTCTGATCACTGAGGGAGAAAAAACTGGGGAAATGCTTTTTCCTGTCTGCAGCATAATGATCACATCCTCTTTTACTAGGCAAAGTCACTTGACTAGAACTCAAAGACTGCTTTTTTCAGTCAATTAAATTGGAGCTTTATTGAAAATTTATATTTGTACTGTATATTGTGACAAATAAGGAATTTATTTCTAAGGACTTCTAAAGTTACTGAAAGGTTCATTTTACGTGCGCTAATATTTCATTTTATGTAACTGATGGAAGATTTTTTTACTCAAAAAGTTATACGTTAGCCTTGTTCCTTGTATGTGCTAACTTGCACTCAAACTGCTAAAAGTCAAGTGTTTTTATAAATGGTTTTTTTTTCTTTTGATAGCCATTCGTACATTGGTCAAGATTTCAGTTCACAAAGAAACACTGGGAAAATTTCACTTGACCAAATTGATGCAGTAAGTTTAGTTACATACTTATTTTCTGGACCCTCTTACATATTCAGCAGATGTACATTAAAGTGCACAGTAATGTTATCCTGTATTTTAATATGCAAAACAAGCTTTATTGTCCTAGGTAAAAAAATATCAGTTTGATATTGGTCTTTACATGATTTGTTTGTTGGTTTTTTGGATATCCAACATGAATTGTTTGATTCCCTTACTATATATATGTGTGTGTGTGTGTGTATATATATATATATATATATATATATTTTTTTTTCATATACATATACATATACATATATATATATATATATATATATATATATAAGTAGGTCGTTAAGTGAGGAATAGCTGTATTGTTTTTTTAAGGTGGCTACATGGATGACAGGTGTGGGTCTGTAAATGGTTTGTAATGACATTTTCGGGTAACATATCTCCAGTCTCTGACAGCCTCCTGCAGTATGACTATTATAAGGTATATTTTAAAGGCTCTTTCACACCAGTTGCATTAAACTGCATTGATCAGCTCAAGGCCACTCTGAAAACAATTGCTTTCTGCCGTGCCCCGTTCACCAGCAAAAATGTAAGCATGTTGCATTTTAATGCAGTGCAATGCACACAAAAACAATATCAACGCTACATGCATATGAAAATACAAAAAATCGATTTTTGTATTTTGGTTGTTGATGTGGCCTGTACAGAAAAAAATAATTTTGAAAAACGCAGTTCAGCGTGGGGAAAAATGCACCACAACACGCATACTTTTTTTGTGTGTCAGTGTTGTGGTGTGAAGGAGCCCTAAGTTTCATGTAGTAAGTCACTGGTTGTTTTTATTCACGAAGCATGGAATAAAGAGATCCATGGTACGTGTCGTGAAACATTGAAAATTGTATAATGGTACATCTTGTGTAAACAAAACAAAACAAAAAATACTTTGATTTGAAGATTACCTTTCTTCATAAAATACCATGGCATATCATGTAAATTTTCTGCTGGTGCAGGAATAAAAGGTAGAAAAGAGCTATTACAGGAAACAAAGCTTTGCTGTCGGGTAGCCAGTTGCTAGAAAATTACATCTGTCATCTTACTTTACTGAGTTTTCCTGTATTTGTTAGCAGTGCAAATACCGTGCTGCTTTAAAAATGCATGCATGACATCTGAATTGTACTTGTCCAGCCATTCACTAAAGCCAGCTACAAGTTTGGTTTATTCTGAGACGTTGTTGCAGTTGTGTGGTCCATATGGACAAGAGAATTTGAGAAAGAGAGGAACTATACAGGTGTGTTAGACGTTTTGCCAAATCACCCTATTTTCATGATAGATTCATAACACCACCTATTCCACTGCACTAGTTCTTCTTAAAAATGTGGAATGTATCCTACCTCTGCATAACACACTGTGACAATGATGCCTCATTTTAATTTGACAACTACACTTATCAGAAGGATGATGGTCGCTGATGACTCTGTCAAAGATGTTCTTTTGTTATCTTTTTAATAATCTGTCCATTTTATTTATTTATTTTAGCTCTCCACAAAGTCATTTCCTCTCTGCATGCGTCAACTTCACAAGTCTTTGAGAGAGCACCATCATCTACGTCACGGTGGCCGCATGCAGTATGGCCTTTTCCTCAAGGGTATTGGCTTATCACTGGAGCAGGCCCTCCAGTTCTGGAAGCTGGAATTTACAAAGGGAAAAGTTGACTCTGATAAGGTAATTTCCCAGCACTGGTAATAAAGGGGGTTTAACATGCTGGTAATGAAGTGGTTAAAAAGTTGAGGGTTTACCTATGTCATCAGTTTTGTGGCTTTGACAATGTACTTCTGTAGCTATATCAGCTTAACCTCCCTGGCAGTATTCCCGAGTGTAGCTCAGGGCTACTTTTCCATACCATAAGCGGTAACCCCGAGCTACACTCAGGAATGCCGCATAGCATTTACTTAACCTTGTCCCTCAAGCCGCGCTGTGTTCTCCGGCCGATGCCGGCATCCGTCTTCCGGGTTCCGTCCCTTGCGAGCAAACGCGCCACCGTGGGCCGGAACCGGCAGGATATTAAAAAAACAAAATTCGAAAAAAAATAGACCGAGAAATGACACGAAAAAATAGAAAAAAATCATACCGCCAGGGAGGTTAAAGTGTATTTTTACCAAACTTTTTTTTTTGTATTGAGAGCTCACATTGGATGGGGTAAGCAACAGGGAATCTTCTATTTTTCATAATTCACTAAACAGGTTTTTCAACATTATTCTTTTTAGCCTTCAAAATAAATACTTATATGCCAAAAATTGCTTTACTTTTTCTTTAAATGTCTTGGCTTTGAATAGTTTTCCTACTAGAAGACAGCTACAGTAGATAGTGGTATTTGTTTTGTTTGCTGATGTACATCTGTGTACATTACAAGTACTCGTGGGGCCGAGAAATATAGAATCATAACATAACAAGCTCTTAGAGTGTATCCTCCAAATCCCTGAAGACAATTCTTGTGCACGAAGTGAAAGATGCATATAGATAATCGAGCTTTTGCCATGCCACTAATAGTACAGGGATCAGTGGAAGGGAAAGGGTCATATTTTCTTTAGCTCTCTGGCTGCACCTACTTAGCAAAGTAAAGATTGTTTTCCGAAATATGAATCATTTTGTCAGTGTACGTTTTAGAACACAACAGCTATGACTAGGAAACACGGCATTGAGCTTGCAGCTGCTTAATCTTTCCCTAGCTCACATTGCCAGTTTAGACTGGCCAGGAAAGAAATATGCACATTTCAGATTGTGTGTGACATTGCAATATTGTGCAACTAGCAGTTTTCTGTAATTTAATGACTGTTAAGCAATAGTCCAGAAAGGCAGTAGTATAAAATCAATTTCATGAAACAGATGGAGAATTATGGGTTCTTTGTAGGGAATGCTAATAAACTGTTGATATGTTCAGTTAACAGGATGTGAAAAGCGAAGAACTGTGAAATCCTTCTCTGCCACTTTATTGTGTAGTTGGGCTCTCTGAAAAGCTGCAGTGTTAAAGTAGAACTCAAGACAGACGGCTAAATATAATGTTCAAATGCCTATATATTTACCTGTAAATGGACTGGTACATTCGATTAGCAACAGACTGTAACAACACACGTTTTATAGACAGTGACATTTCCCTCAGCTAAAAAAACATGATGCAAGTATTTTCTCAGGTCTATCAAGAGCTAACAAAGAAAGATTTTGTCTAAAGTTGAGCTTTATAATGGAACTATAGGCAAGCAGAAAATACATGACTTTTTGAACACATATTATAATCCACATTTTGGGCCTGAAAATTGTTTAACACTCCCCTTCCCACACACACAATTATATATTCCCTGTGTGCCAAGGCCCGTAGATTAAAATGGTGGCAGTTGCTAATTTTTACGATGCATAGTATTAGCGCAGCTCTTCAACCCCAACATTTCAGTAAAAAATACACTTACGGTAATTTAATATAAAATATTAGGTTGTGCAGTGTAACTAGATACCTAACATGCCAAGCTTAAAAATTGCGTGCACCTGCGAAGCGGTGACAAATTACGGTACCCCAAATTGTCCATAGGAGACCATTTAAAAGCCTGTATAGGTCATCAGTTTAGCGGTAACCCTTAATATTGGCCCTATAATTCTTACCCTCACTGGCTCCACCCCCATATGTGATAGTACATTGGAGGTGACAGGTACTATTTAAGGTGACATTAGGGATCTAGTAAACCCCTAATGTCACCTATAGTTCAAAGAAGCTGATCAAGCACAGATTTGTGCTTGAACAGCTTCTTTCCCGGCTTCTCTAGCCTGGGAATGACGGCTCAGAAGCCGAAGTGGCGAAATCAGCATCACTTCCAGCTTAAATCAGCAGATTATTATTATACAGGATTTATATAGCGCCAACAGTTTGCGCAGCGCTTTAGAATATAAGGAAGGGGGGTTGGGGGTGGGGGGGGGCTCTGTTTACCAGCCCCTGGAAGCAATCTGACTGCTTTTCAGCTGCCAGAATCGCTTCCAGTATAAAGCCAACAGCTATAGGGTTAAGGGTATCTATGGTCAAAAACTAAAAATATGTATTTCTATATTGAATTTCCATAGGTTTTATCCCACTCCCAATAACCATATCGATGTAGAAGTTTGTAAATGTACTTATTGATGATGCCCATAGCAGGGCTCAAAATTTCAAGTCCTGAGCTACTAGACAGGCCTTAAAAGTTACTCGCCACCAGTTGCCCCACCTAACCCCTACCCTGCCCCGGACTTAACTCCGCCAGGTCAGTAATGTAACGCACAGCGCAGAGGTCAGTAATGTAACACACAGCGCAAAGTTCAGTAATGTAACACACAGTGCAGAGGTCAGAGTGACGCACAGTGCAGAGGTCAGAGTGACGCACAGTGCAGAGGTCACAGTGACGCACAGTGCAGAGGTCACAGTGACGCACAGTGCAGAGGTCAGAGTGACGCACAGTGCAGAGGTCAGTGTGACGCAAAGCGCAGGGTCAGTGTGACGCACAGTTGCAGTCTTCCTCCCAGCCTGGCAGCTGAGGTGGGCGGAGGAAGCTGCAGAAGACAGCGGATGTCATCGAGGAGCGCCGCCGGCGGGACCAGAGATGGGACACTACCACCACGGCGATCGTTCCCTTGTGTTCTCTCTTCTCATCGGCCGCTCTGTAGCTACAGCAGCCGCTGAGAAGAGAGAACAGAAGCGAGCAATTGCCGCGGCGGTAGTGTCCCATCTCTGGTCCCGCCGGCAGCGCTCCTCGATTAGATTACACTCGCCCCCCGCAATTTTCACTCGCCAATTGCGAGGGGGCGAGTGGAAATTTTGAGGCCTGCCCATAGCATGTACTTCAATGAAGTGACACAATTTCACTCAGCCCTGGGAATATGTACTTCCTTGTGTCACAACTCACAGAGCCTGTCTTCTGAACTACAATTCAACATCCGAACAATGTTAATATTATCATTGCTTGCTGGAAGCAATGTATGTTGGGATATCTAGTCTTAAAATATTGAGATTACGTCAAATGAATCAGCAGGGAAGAAGATGCAAATACACTGGGAATTCAGAAGTTGTTGAAAGTGATGGGCAGACAGAAGACACCACTCACTACATAAAAGGGATTTTTTCAAGTAAGCTTTGGCTGCATTATCAAAAACAACTACTGCTTGCTAAAATATTTGATATTCTGTTTAGCCATTGTTGGGATTCAAACGCCATCACTCTCACAGCTAGGCAAGTGACAACAATATTTCATTGTTTGCTTGTGTCATTTGCCTGCTCACTGGAGTGTGAATCACATTGTCAGCTGTGCATTTTGCTTTTTGTCTAGAGTACCATTTCACTTTGTGGAACAAAAATTGCGATAGCATTGTATTGAAAATGGAAAGTGAGGTATAATGCTTATATTCTACTGTATATTATTGCCATGCATCCTCTGGAATAATTGAAACATAACTGAAATTGAAACACCTTTTTAATAATATTTAACCAATTGGCGTAGGCCAAAACCACATTTTTTCCAACCATTTTAACATTTTTATTAATGATTTATTTTTTCATTTTTTTTATGTACCGGTATGTGTTTTTTTTACTTTGCTATTAGGGGCTTTGGAGAAATATCAGTGGGTCTAAACAGACCTCATAGAGTCACCTCATTTACTAAGCTCGGTGTATATTCAATATGCTAAGTGAACAGTTGCTGCTACTTAGTAAATCAACCCTATTGTTGAATTAATTTATGTTTATAACTGTGTCTGCAGTCATAAATAAAAGTCCTTTTTAAAGGGAATGCCTGCCGTCACCTAAAAGGTATCTTTAAGCTCAGCCTTTCCTCACTTTCCATAGACGCAAGGATTTCATTCTCTCATAAATTGAAATGTGCCACTTCTAGCGATCCTTAAAATTTTGATCAAGTACATACAGTATTAACATACATTAGCTAGGCCATGCTTCCTGTAACACTTAAGGAATTAGATCTTCCCCCCCCGTTACTGCTTGCCACAGTACATTCTTCTAATAAGATTAGAATTGCTTATCGAGCTTGTGAGAAATGTAGAGAATCTATTAGTAATTTTGTTCTGCAATATAAAAGTAGTTCAGACTCAGAATTGTTTTTCAATGGAAAATCAATACCCCGTTTTTGTCGGCTTTATTGGAAGTTCATATTTCCATTAGTGTGATATTGATCATGGAAGGTTATGTTAATTTGTTTCCCTACATGTTTGCTTTAAATAGTTTTCTTTGCCAAGTTAGCCTTTTAAATATGTGTTTACACAAAAGCTTGTGCTGTATCCTATCCCCAAATGGCAAAAAATCCTTGATGTCTACAATATGTTAAGTAATAGTACGTTCAAGTTTAAAACATTTTTACACTACAATGCAAGAATAGAGATGCAGTTGGCATTTTAAAAGCCCAATTAGATGCCCTATACTTTATTGGGCCTGTTAGGGTTGGCAGTGCTTTACATTTGCTACTTTCTGTCTAAAGTGGCTCCAGGCTTACTCTGAAACCTAACAATCCCTGAGCTCCAGCTGGATAAATCATGCTAAAAGACATTTAAAGCACGATTCTGAGTGTAAGAAATGTTTTGGTTTGATAGAATGGGGAAGTGTTAGAACATTTGTCAGCCTTATACCGCTGTCCAGTGCTTTATTGGGTAGATTTCTCCTATCTTACTGTTCTGAGAATGTGGTAATGTGACCAGGACATGAAGTGAGGTAAAACAGACTGCAACATGGATGTGGACAGCAATTAAAACACCATACATAACAAAACTACCATATCATACTTCAACATTTTAGGATATTACACAACATAAATAATATACACTCTAATTTCAACACCAGCTCTAGAGAAGAAAATATATACATGGGATCAGTACTAGTTGCTCCTTAAAGTGGAAAAGTAAACCTTTATCAGAGAAGACACATGGTATACTGGTAGAGGATGCACCTGTCTTCAAGGACCCAACCAATAAGCTGTTGAAAGCCCATTCTAGAGCACAGCCACAATCAAATGAAGGTGATGCCCTTCACCTGATTCTATCCATGACTTTACTTTGTCAAGCCATGTCTGATTAGTCAAAATCCCTGGGCAAATCACTGCTGTGGTTGATCCCTTTCTTATTTAATGCATGAAGCAGATAGTTTAGCCTTAAATGTCAGTTGTGATGGTTTGCTGGAAGCCTCTTGTCACTTTTCTTGCATGTGTTTTATGTTGGCACATACACATAGGGCACTATAACTAAAGGGGTGAACTGTATACAAGAAAAGAAAAGCGGGGCTTTAAAAGTGTCCAAACCATACAAAACGTCCATCAAACATACATGGTTTTGTATAAACGTATATTTAATACATAAAGACTTGGTTACAATTAAAATGTCATTGACATGATACAATGTTACATTGAAATCAAGCTACCTCCTTTTGGTGCCCATACATGTGTACATATATATATAATTCATTAATAACATGGACTCCTTGAGTCCTGATTTCTGTAATAGTTGTATGATCCACTGTGGGCCCCATCTCCGACGCGTTTCGCAACTGTATGTGCTTCCTCAGGGAGGTTGGAGGTATTTTCATGTTCACAAAGATGGCTGGATCTTTGGCCCCACATGCTGTCTCGCAATCACCAAACAGGTGAACAGGTGGGAGGTAACCGGGGATAAACAGGACTGTTGCAGAAAATCCCATAGTCTGTGTTGTTCAAGATCAGCAGTTGTTCAGGATCTGCTGATCCTGAACAACACAGACGATGGGATTTTCTGCAACAGTCCTGTTTATCCCCGGTTACCTCCCACCTGTTCACCTGTTTGGTGATTGCGAGACAGCATGTGGGGCCAAAGATCCAGCCATCTTTGTGAACATGAAAATACCTCCAACCTCCCTGAGGAAGCACATACAGCTGCGAAACGCGTCGGAGATGGGGCCCACAGTGGATCATACAACTATTACAGAAATCAGGACTCAAGGAGTCCATGTTATACTAATGAATTATATATATATGTATATATATACACATGTATGGGCACCAAAAGGAGGTAGCTTGATTTCAATGTAACATTGTATCATGTCAATGACATTTTAATTGTAACCAAGTCTTTATGTATGTATTAAATATACGTTTATACAAAACCATGTATGTTTGATGGACGTCTTGTATGGTTTGGACACTTTTAAAGCCCCGCTTTTCTTTTCTTGTATACAATTCTAATTGGGGGTGTGGTGCCCATCCCTAATGGTTCGATTCAATTCCTATGCTTTAAACTAAAGGGGTGAACTGTAGGACCTTTTGTGCAAGCAGCGTTTGAGCCACACGTCCTTTGAGAGATGGTTTCTCTTCAGGCCAGCATTGATAGTATTGAGAATGCTACTGGTTGCAAGAGTACCAATCTTCCTCAGTGGACGAAACCTGAGGATCAGACTGCGATGTCTTCTTCCTCTTTGACTGTTAAGAAATGTCCCTTTCATTTCTCCATTCCCTTGACCTTCACAAAACTCCCAAAACTTGGCTCACAGTCCACCTACAAGGTCTGGCACTCTGTCTGCCAAATCCTCACACAAGACTTTCTCTGCATGAAGGTGTACTCCCACGTTCCCTAGTGGAGGTAAGTTGACCTTTGTGAACTCATGGACAACTTGCATCACAGACACTTAGGTGCAGGGGGTGGTATCCAAGGAGAACAAACTGGGGTTTCACTCATTGCCCCTCTCAGGGTATCTCGCCTCCAAACTTCTTTGTCACCACATAGATTATCAGATTTCCATTGATCCCACTTGGGTCTTCAGATCAAGGCTCCATTGCCCCTGTTCACTGCTTCTAAACCCAAAGTGAGCATCCACCCCATCTTGGATCTCAAAGCTTTGAATGTCTTTCAGTCCAGAAATTCCGCATGGAATCCACCAAATCTGTAATCGCCTCCCTTTTACCAGGGAGACTATCTGGCTTCTGTGGACATGAAGTTTGACTACTTTCATGTCCTCATCTTTCCAGCACATCAGTGATTCCCACGCTTTGCTGTGGGGTCCCTGAACTATCAGTTCATGGCTCTGCCCTTTAGCCTCTCATATTCAAATATCCTTTGTTGCATCTCAGTGCTGTGGATCTACTGCAGCCTCTTTGAAGCCACTCCCTGTCTATATGCATGTAATTCGTTGCTGGTTGTTTCAAACTTCTCATTGTGGGTTTTCTGATGGTGACAATATTGGACCATGCCTGCATAATATGTTTTGAAAACAACACATAGTCCGAATCAGATGTTCCTGTGACAGGGTAGCAATGCAGGTGCGATGTTGGGATACGGAGACAGAACATTGCCATACATAATAAAATGGCTCAACAAGGACTTTCATAGCAGGATCATTAGGTGTTTTTTTTTTTTTTAAAGAAAGCTGCCGATTTAAAAAGATTAAGGACTTTTAAATTATATAACATGTAACTGAGATTTTAACTTATGCAAGACTCCCTCTTTTCTGTTTAGAGCACCCACTTCCACCAAGTTATCAGCCTCTTTGCAGTTGTTTTGTTTTTATTTGTTCAATTTCGTTTTCCTCACAAAAGGATAATTTTTACTTCCCTTTTGTGCTTGTATAAATATTT
Source organism: Nanorana parkeri (assembly GCF_000935625.1). Classification (NCBI taxonomy): domain Eukaryota; kingdom Metazoa; phylum Chordata; class Amphibia; order Anura; family Dicroglossidae; genus Nanorana; species Nanorana parkeri. The sequence goes on along the minus strand of NW_017308926.1, from coordinate 2,977 downwards.
GCAAATGTTTCTGCAGTTTAGTTTTTTTTTTAGAACAGATTTGTTTAGGGGCACTCTCTGAATGTCAGATTACTTTTCATTATTTAAAATGCATAGATATATTTTGGCAGTGATGCACAGGTGACAGTAGCCAAAGATATGACAATTTTTATATCCTCTTCTAATGAACTATGAAAGAGTTGGGTATTATTGTCTCTGCCATTACATACTAATGAGTTCCTGCCATTAACACTTACATCCAGTATCTGAACTGAATAATCAAATTCTAGGAAATTATTACTAGACCTCCAAGCACATTTTGTGCATACTTTTTTTGTTCTGTATACAAACCCTATTACTGAACGTTCCTAATTAGGTCACTTTTTGCACACCATACAAGTATTAGCATGTTGCATTACCATTCATTTTCAGTTGCACCCCAATCCACTAAGGCAACACACCACCAACACATGTAATGCACCACAGTGCATGGTAACGCACTACCGTGTATTGTAGTGGGATGAGTCATAAAAAATGGTGCTTGTTTGGTTTTTGGTCCATTTTGGTGTGTCTTTACAACAGCATTAATTCTGTGCACTTTTTTTTTCTTAAGCTCTGTAGATAGGTTGGTCAAAATATCTAGAAGAAATAACCACAGTTTTTCTGCAGATTTAGGTTGTCTTAGCTGCTTCTTTCTCTTCATGTAATCCCAGCCTTACTCAATATAGTTGAGATCATGGCTCTGTGGGGGCCATATCATCGTTTCAGGACTCTGTTCTTTTTGCTAAAAATAGTTCTTTGTGACTTTTACTGTATGTTTGTGCTCATTGTTCCGCTGCAAAATGAATTCGGGATTAATCGGATGCCCCCCAGATGGTATTGCATCATAGACAAATATCTACCTCCTACTTTTCAGAATTGAGGAAACCATTATTTCTGACCAAGTTACCATCTCCATGTGCAGAAATGCAGCCCCAAACCTTTAAGGAATCACCAACATGCTTCACTGTTGCCCACAGACAGTGATCTTGTAGCACTCTTGAGGCCTTTATAGAACAATCTGCCTACTACCGTATTACAGTCAAATATTTCAAATCATCAGAGAGGACACCTGTTAATTTTCTGCACACCAGTTATTGTCCGTGCATAAGCGAGTCTCTTGCCATTGTTTCAATGCCTGTGTTCTGTCAAAACGGCCAACTCATTACGGCACGTCAGTTTGCCTGTGCGGCCACCCAAGAGCAGTATCAAGTTCTCCAATTGACGTTCCTGCACCTGCGCGCCCACCTGATGGCATGACATGAAATCTGTCAGCAGACGACACTCTCTAATTGGCTGCCTTTGCAATGACGAGGATTGTGAAGCCGCGCAGCCGTACTGACGGTAATTGGAAAACTCAACAAGAATTCTGAAGCTGCCACGACTGGGGCATTTGCACTAGCGCCATCTTGCCCAAATCTCCTAATAGATCTCGAGAAGTTGGACATTTCGACAGAACACCGGACATATGAGAGAAAGAAAGATAGCGATGTATTCATACAGAACTTTTCCAGCCAAGCACGTGGTTACAATTCATGCTAAGTGAACACCTAGTTCCTTTTGCTCCATCGAAAAGGGAACGATTTCCCACAAATGTAAAGATGTGTCAGAGATTGCGGTGTGTAAACACCTCTTATGTTCAAAATTATGTTTATCTACAGTATTATCCTTGCAATAACTAATGGTCAGTAGTTGGCAACCTTCCAACACTTTTAGAAACCACATTTATGTTTCTGCTCCTTCTGATGTATACTTTTATGAAGTAATGTAGCTCATGCAGGTGCAAGGTAGAGAAAACTTAGGGCCCATTCGCAATATTTCAGTGCGGTAATGCATGATAACATGCCTTGGTGCGATGTTGCGCCATTTATTCTTAATGGCACCTCAACACTCCTCCATTACAGCACACCATAATCTATAGTAATTCACTTTTGCAGGTGCCTTTTTTAATGCATTGCCAGCCCATTTTAATGAATGGGCTGCCCGAACACAATGCGCCAATGGGGATGAGCCCTTAGAATGATTATGACTCACTCAAGACCTGCGCTGTAAAATGCCCGCCCACAGGCAAAAGAATTGCTATACTCCTGAGTAGAATATGTTATGTAGCAAGCACTTTGACCATTATTAGCTGACAAATTGCACCCCTTCGCTTTGTCATCAATCCCGAAACATTTGACTGTGTTTACTGGTATCATATGTGTCTTTATTTTTATAGGCTATTATTTAGGGCTGGATGCCCCATAAGAGCAGATTCACGAATAGTTTATTTCATATCTCAAATACTCTAGTTGTTCTGTATTGTATTTTTCTTTTTTATCCTAT
>NW_017308926.1:0-358 GCF_000935625.1 Nanorana parkeri | reverse complement strand
AAAATAATGTTTCCGGTGTCTGTTATTTCACTTCTCAAATTACTATTAAAAGAACAACGTTGTTCATGACACTCATACTCCCATTCATTCATGCAGACCAAGCGTTCCCACAAAACTTGGCAGTGTTTGATTTCCTGGTCGTTCCCTGAAGTGGGAATATCCTCAATATTATACCCGTTTCTACTCCATGATAAAGTTCCTGCTTAGCATTAATATAGGAGGTAATTTATTCATGCCTGAGGGGTCTCCAAATTCTTTTTCATCATATATGGTTGTTCTTGGTATACAGACAATTTGTAGATCCAAGAATGGATCTATGGGACATTCTTGGATCTACAAATGGAAGTTCATGGATACG
>NW_017308925.1:115278-121549 GCF_000935625.1 Nanorana parkeri | reverse complement strand
GTGACACACCAGCACCGCGCCGAGCGGCGGATAACACTCCACATGAAAGGCTCTTACTTTAATGTCCTGAACAATCCTATTATCACGCGCCCAGCGCAGCCCCAGGCGTCATTACCACTCCTCACTAATGTCTCTGTCAGGAAGTGTTAGGCTCACACACAACAGAACACTCGTTAGACTCATTCTCCAGCCACGAATTGGGTCTTAAATAGTCCTAAAAAGAACCCGATGTTCCATCGCAAGAACCTTTAAAGGAGAACTATGAGGGGCGGGGGGAGGGTGCATTTCACTCACCTCATAGTTCTAGCCTACCTGTGACAATGAGACTGTCACAGGTCGGCTCAGTAGATCGGGAAGTGAGCGAACACATACCGGCGTTCGCTCACCTCTCGATCCTGTCACAGCTCTCTGCCGTGACAGGGGAGGGGCTGGATTCCCCCCTCCCCGCTCCGCCAGCGCTGACTGCCGGAATGGACGGTGGAGGGGGCGGGTACAGCTGGCTCTGCCTCTAGATAGGCAGAGCCAGCTGTCACTCACGCAGCTGGGCGGATCCCGGCACAATTGTCGGGATCCGCTTCAGGTGCGGCGCCTCAGTTTACCGCGAGCTGTAGCTCCCTATATACTGAGCCTAGGGTGACGGGAGGACGCTAGTTTGTGTCCTCCCGTGACCCTAAGGAGAACTATGGGGAAAAGCCCTGACCCCGTAGTTCTCCTTAAAGGGGACCTGTCACGCCCAACTACACGTCATGATTGAAGCTGAACTCCGGACACGTACGACAGACACACGGGAATGCAGTTCTCTATTTGTAGTTGCACCACAACTGGAGTACCGAGGTTGCCCACCCCTGAACTATTAGTAGAGGGGAGAGGGATGACCCCCATCAGTCTGTGGTAACTCTTTCACCGTCCAATCGTTAGCCTGGGGGTGGAAAAAGGACACCGCTGGATTCCTTCTACAGTTTATAACTAAACGTGGAGCCATCTGCCTAGTTGTGCTGCACTATATGTGACCAGACGAGTTTGTGGACACCATGACACCTGCACAATATGGTCAAAAGTATGTGGTCACTACTCCAAATGTTGAGTTCAGGTCTTTCCAGTGAAGGGCTCTGTTGATACTGCAACATCCAAAGACAATTGTCGTCCAGCACGTCACAACCTTTGTACCCCAGAGGAACCCTTGAAAAATGTTCACGTCTCATGGATCTCTGCTAATATTAACCCCTTCATGACTGAGGCCTTTTTTTTCTTTTCATTTTTTGCACCCGTGTTATATTCCACATTTTAGGCCTCAAAATTACTTAAAACCCCCCAAACATGATATATTTTCTGAATGCCAAGACCCTATAGAATAAAATGGTGGTAGTTGCAAATTTTTATGTTGCGCAATATCAGCGCAACTCCTTATTAAACCCCAGAATTTTGTGACAAATTTAATAAAATGCCTCAAAACACAACAAAATACCCTTTTTTTAAATGAAATATAAAAGATGAGGTTACAACGAGTAAAACGACACCCAACATGCCCAGTTTACAAATTGCGTGTGCCCGTGAAACGGCGAAACACTGCAGTACCCCAAAAAGTCAATTTGGACACAGAAGCGATCTGGCGACAGGTAACTCGCCAGAATCGCTTCTGTTGTAAAGCCGACAGACATGGTGTGACCAGCTTGGTGTGGAGGAACTGCACAGAGGCCTGACCTCAACCTTACTGAACGCCTTTGGGATAATTTGGAAGACTGATGGTGAGCCCGGGTCTTCTCATCCAACATCAGTACCTGACCTCACAAATGGGACAAATTCCCACAGACACCCTCCTAAACCTTGTGGAAAGTCTTCCGAGCAAAGTGGAGGATGTTATGGAAGGCGACTCTCTATTAATGGCCATGGTTTTGAATGGGATGTCACATAATCTTATCTGGGTGTATGGTCAGGTGTCCACAATCGTCTTTCCATAGGGTGTATCTAGTGGGGATTTGTATGTTCCTTATCACTCCCTACATCCTGTGTCAGCTCTCTAACAATCCCTAGATAGCAGCTGTGCAAACTCTGTATATTAATCCACTTTACCTTCAGAAGTTGGATGTGGATTGCCCATGTACATTGAGTCTGCTCAGATAAAATGATGAAGCCTCCTTCCCTGATTGTCTGGAATCATTTATTAGGACGGCTGCTATCTATAAATCAGTATTAGGAGACAAGGAGTAATAAAAAGCTTACAACCGCCCCCATACACAGGTATCCTACGAGTAAGTTATAAAGAGTTGCAAGCTTTCATAGACTCTTCAGACCCCTTCATCAGGCAATGTACAAACCCTGACAATGGGACTGGAGGGATTCTGGAAGCTGGCATCTCCAAAAACTTAGGTCAGCCAATAAAGGGAATCGCGTCAACCAGTGTCCTTCATGGATTCTTGCATGGGGCCCTGAGGTCACTAGTTACGCCACTGGCGTCAACTCCAAACTTTCAGCTCCGATCGATGGCTAGAGCGGTACAATTCTGCGCTGCTGCAAAGACGTTCCAGTAAATCAATGAGATGCATGGGGAAAAGAAGAGGTCCAAAGGGGCTCATCCTCAACGTTGCGCGCTCTGCAGAGAAGAGGACGTCAGGCGGACCTGACAGGGGGAAGCCATATTGTTCTCTGCGTGGAATGAGCTGCTGACAATTATCTGGAGGTCTGTGTGAGGGAATCTGTGAGCTCAATATTATCATGTCCTTGAGGCAGGACAGGCAAAGACGAATGACTGGAACATACGTGTAGATTATACCGGAACACACCAGATCTCCCCTCACCGCTCCTCCCCGGACCCGCTGAGTTCATTCACAAATTACTTTGAGGGAAAGAAACATTGCACACAGTACACGTAGTTCCATTGTTGAAGAGAGAGGGAGAGAATGAGAGAGAGGGGGGGGGAGAGAGAAGAGAGACTGAGAGAGAGAGAAGAGAGAGAATGAGAGAGAATGAGAGAGTGAGAAGAGAGATGAGAGAGAGAGAATGAGAGAGAGAGAATGAGAGAGAGAGAGAGGGAGAGAGAGAGAATGAGAGATGGTGAGAGAGGGAGAGAGAGAGAGAGAGAGGAGAGAGAGAGAGGGGGGAGAAAGAGAATGAGAGGGGAGAGATAATGAGAGTGAGAGATAATGAGAGAGAGACTGAGAGAGAGAGATAATGAGAGAGGAGAGAGAATGAGAGAGAGAGAGAAAGAGGATAGATAGATAGATAGATAGATAGATAGATAGATAGATAGATAGATAGGTAGGTAGGTAGGTAGATAGATAGATAGATAGATAGATAGATAGATAGATAGATAGATAGGTAGGTAGGTAGATAGATAGATAGATAGATAGATAGATAGATAGATAGATAGGACCTTATCGATAGGTCTACACTTCATTATGATGAAAGCCTCCGGCCAGTCTCTTCCCCGGCTCCATAATGGCATAATTTTCTCAGGAAACAGTAAAATCAATAGAAAGCTACAAATGTGTAATAAAACAGCCGGCTTCTTCCCAATGGAAAAAGGAAACAATGTATAACGGAAGATTTACAGGATATTTTTCTGGAGGCGTTTCGGGGGGAGAGAAGGAAATCTGGAGTAGAATGTACGGCCGCCATTTATAAGACAACCTTTAATCCGTGGTACGGACGCCGCCATGTAGAAGAATAATGAATGTTTTTTTATTTCATTTGAATTATTCATTCTATAAAGCCCCGCCCCCTCCGCAGAACGTCCAGCGTTTTATAAGCGTACTTCATTCTTTTTTAGGCAATTGTATAAATAACCGACTTTACTTCCCGGAGGGTTTCTGTCTCAGACTTCATGTCACCTGAAGAGAAGCTGGAAGCTGAACACTAACATGAAGCCTCCATTGTTTAAAGGAGAACTATGAGGGGGGGGGTCAGGGCTTTTCCCCATAGTTCTCCTTAGGGTAACGGGAGGACACAAACCAGCGTCCTCCTGTCACCCTAAGCTCAGTATATAGGGAGCTACAGCTCGCGGTATACCGAGACGCCGCAGCCGGAGCGGATCCCGACAATTGTGCCTGGATCCGCCCAGCTGCGTGAGTGACAGCTGGCTCCGCCTATCTAGAGGCAGAGCCAGCTGTACCCGGTATTGTACAATCTCCATTAATCAAGACTACATATCCCACCATGCATTGCTTCCAGCAAGCAGTGATAATGCTACATTGTTCAGGCATTGATTTGCAGATCAGCAGGCCGGCTCTGTGAGGTGAAAGGAGATACAATTATTTTATGTAATTATTTTTAAAATTTTATTTGATAAATTGTGTTTTTATTTTTATTATTTCTTCTCTTTTTTTATATTTAACCCCAAAACTCAGTCTCCCCATTTCAGCCATGCACTAATATTATTTTTTTCTTTTATCTTGTTCCTGTGGCAAGTAACAGCTTTTACTAATCCCTGCGACACAATCACCAGGATTCTAAAATTCTTGCACTGGCAGCTGCTGAGAGCTCATTTCCTATTGATGTAGGCACTGCCCCCTGAACTACGTCTTCCAAGAGTCCCTATACACAGTGTTAAAGTGACACCGAACTCGGGAGTAAAATGTTAGAAATCCATCCGAGTCCCTAAACTCTGAGCAACAATGTATCTTATTTGTGTATCACTCGGCTGTAGATCCTCCAATCATCTCTGACACCGTCCTTCCTTCTGGAGGGGGGCTACGTCTGTTCCCCATGGTCCCTGTGTGTGTCCAATGGACTACAATCTCATGTTTAGTTTACTGATTTGTATTGAGATTGCACTCCATCCCGGGGGGCGGAGCTTGGAGCGGTGACTACTCTACAACACACACAGGGACCATGGGGAACAGACGTAGCCCCCCTCCAGAAGGAGGGACAGTGTCAGAGATGATTGGAGGATCTCCAGCCGAGTGACACACAAATAAGATACATTGTTTCTCAGAGTTTAGGGACTCGGAGGGATTTTAAAGGATTTATCCCTGGAGTTTGGTGTCACTTTAATCTGCTGTAAAAGAAGTTAATGTATGCATGTGAAGATGAAGAGAGACGGGCAGGGATAGGGGGAGACCAGGAGGCGGAGCTGAGAACACTGCCTGGGATTTCTGTACAGCAGAGGCACCGTGTTGTCAGCCTGAACAGGAAGTTAGAAGCTCACTGGATTTCTGGCAGAGTAATAAGTGTTTTTCTCTATCAGCAGCATTTGTAAAGAGGTAAAACCAGGTGAAATGTCTATGAATTGGACAGATGTACTGAATGTATCTACTACATTAGAAGCCATGTCTATATGTAATGTCTAGCGGGGGTTCACGTCCACCTGTCCATCACAGACAGAGAAGTCATCAGTAAAACCACAAATTAATGTTCAGTGTAAATCAGCAAAATACATTCCAAGTGCATCAAAGTAAAAGGTGTGCAAAGTGTTACGGTGAGCTTTCTTTATAAAGCAGCCACAGCATAAGTAGAAAGCCTGTTCCTTCCAGCATGCTGTAAATAAGGACTCTTGCCCTATGTGTGGAAGCAGTGGTCTCTCTGCAGAGGTCCAGCACACCACCTGTCAGCGATAGAGCTCTCCAATCATCAGGGAGCTTCAATTCCTCCTTCACAAAATGAGTATTTTAAATGTTTCCTGTCTTCTGGCCGGTCACGTGACATGCTGGGTCCCCTTTACAAGTTTCAATGCTACCTGGTAAATCCTTTTGCTGTCCCTTCCCCCTCCATGCAACTACGTGATCCCATCCAGTTATAAACTTCAATGTTTTTTTACAAATCTTAAATCGATATCATTGTTTCGTCTTACTTGTTGAGCGGTTATGGGAGGAGCTTGCTGTGGCCGAGATATTCTAACAGACTGGTGCAGAGTACTCACAGAAAGCAACCGGAAATGGAGCTGAAAGCTACATGTGTCTCCTGGGCCACTGGTTAGGATCACAGTCTGTTAAAGCAAGGTGTGTATTACAAGGCGCCGCGAAGCAGCAGGCAGCTAGTAAAATCAATCGGCGAACTGACAAAACATGTTTACTTTAAAGGAACAATCAATAATGTCTTCACAAATAACAAAAGATAAAAATAAATGTTGTCTTTATTATTAGTATTGCGTCTTATAAGCCCGGACTTCCTATCTCTCCTCGGCAAAAACCCCCCTTCTAATGCATCCTAGAGAACACTTCATCATATGCCTTACTTAACTAGTTGTGGACACTGGGCGCGCCACACACACCTCATCAAAGTACACAGGGGGTGTGTAGTACCTGCTGTCCTTCGGCCCCTCTGCCGCTACCCCCCT
>NW_017308925.1:113117-115121 GCF_000935625.1 Nanorana parkeri | reverse complement strand
CCCCTAACATGCTGGCAATACCAGTTATCATAATGACAGCTGGCAGCTGCTGTGTATATACAACCGCTGTAATAACTTCTACTGTCAAAATGGACAGTCTGAGGCATTGTTTATACAGGAGATAGAGAGATACAAAGTAACATTGTTTATAAACATTGATCAGAGGGAGATAGAGAGATACAAAGTAACATTGTTGATAAACATTGATCAGAGGGAGATAGAGAGATACAAAGTAACATTGTTGATAAACATTGATCAGAGGGAGATAGAGAGATACAAAGTAACATTGTTGATAAACATTGATCAGAGGGAGATAGAGAGATACAAAGTAACATTGTTGATAAACATTGATCAGAGGGAGATAGAGAGATACAAAGTAACATTGTTGATAAACATTGATCAGAGGGAGATAGAGAGATACAAAGTAACATTGTTGATAAACATTGATCAGAGGGAGATAGAGAGATACAAAGTAACATTGTTGATAAACATTGATCAGAGGGAGATAGAGAGATACAAAGTAACATTGTTGATAAACATTGATCAGAGGGAGATAGAGAGATACAAAGTAACATTGTTGATAAACATTGATCAGAGGGAGATAGAGAGATACAAAGTAACATTGTTGATAAACATTGATCAGAGGGAGATAGAGAGATACAAAGTAACATTGTTGATAAACATTGATCAGAGGGAGATAGAGAGATACAAAGTAACATTGTTGATAAACATTGATCAGAGGGAGATAGAGAGATACAAAGTAACATTTCATATTTCAGTCTGGAGGAGCGGGCTTTTTGAGGCAAGGTGTATTTGTATGTACACCACTCTAGCTAATACCAATATGCAGGGCTTGAAAAATTTGGCGGTGTCTCACCAGTCAGTCACAAATTTCACCAGTCAGCATGACCGGACTATAGCCTTGCAATATATGTTAAAAAATTTTGGGGACAGATAGAGCTTTGTTTTGTGACCCCACAGGGGGTCCTGCCAATATGTGATGCTGATTCTCCATAATTATAAGAACTGAAATCCAATGAATGAAAGGGGCGGGGCCAGGGACAGTCAGGCTGGAGGGGAAAAGGCTAGATGATGCTGGATGTCCTCCAGTCAGGAAATGAGGCGGGCCCTATCTGAAGCTTCTAATGCACACTGTGCTCAGGATCGGCTGGTAACTCACTTTTGTTGCTCCTTCTCTGTAACTGCCGGACTATACATGACGCTCTGCTCCCCGGCGCTGCCCATTCGTTCACTATAAAGCTGCTGAACGAGCTTCATACAACCCGAGCCGAGTCACCCAACACCACCAGCTGCGCCGACAAAAGGCAGACATTTTTTTTATGTTTCTATTGTGTGTGAAGAGAAAACGGGGAAGTCTAATAGTATAAATGGCTTAAGTAATGACTGGTTTTACTCCCAACCTTCCTCCCATCATCAGAATGAAGAATTATCGCCCAGCCGTGTCTCCGCAGAACAGGACAAACATCCAATTTGCTCCGTCTATGGCTAATGTTACAGTGAGAATCCTTCCATTTGTTGCATGTTGGCAGCTGACGGGGATGTCTTGGCACCAGTTGGGGATACGGAGCAGATGCTTCTCCTACAAAAACATCCGCGCCTGGGAAGTCTGTTTTTTTAGATGTGTTTTTCTCACTAAATACATAAAACACGACGACAGACTTCGCTCTTCTGACATCCATATAAACCTACTATGATTACTAGACGTGCACCGCAATGGAAATTCCAAAAACCGAAACCGAAATTAAAAACAATGGTCAGGCCGAAACCGCAAATGTTTTTTATTTAAATTTTTTCAATTTTTGTTTAAATATTTTATTTTTATTTCTTTTTTATACATTTGTTAATTTTTTATATTTATTTTTATTTATTAATTCATTTTTATTAAATATTTTTATTTTTTACTTTTAGGGGCTTCGGGGAAATATTGGGGGTAGAAACGTATGCACGTAGTCCACATAGGAGCTGGCCAAGCGGGAAGGTGAG
>NW_017308925.1:107751-112464 GCF_000935625.1 Nanorana parkeri | reverse complement strand
TGAGCGGCTGTAAGAGTCGAGTGCCATCTGCACATGCGCCAACAGCACGTAGCCTCACGAACCGGAACAAATCCGCGCCAACCCGCGCATGCGCAGACGGCACGATTCAGCAAGGCGGCAAAGCGCCAAGGAGGCGCACAGGAAGTGACCTAGACCTCAATCATCACTTCCCCTATATAAGCCCAGCCTGGACACTGCCAAATTGCTGGATTATCTTCAGTCTCTCCTTGTTCCTGTGCTGTTGTGTTGTCTGTTTGGACTTGTTGTGACCCGGAACCCTAGTGACTACTCTTGCCTGCTCCCTGCCCTTGACCTCGGATTCGTATACTGACCATTCTTCTGCCTTGCCCTATTGTACTTTGCTGCCGACCCCGGCTTGGAACTTGACCATTCTTCTGCTTTGCCCTTTTGTACTTCTTTGCCAGATTGGACTTGACCCCGTCTCGGCCTTTGGATTTAGTCATGCACGGTGCTCCACAACACCGGCACTCGGTGTCCGCCAGGTCTCTGTATCCATCCCCAGAGGCCTCAAGAACCGAGGTGCAAGGGAGGCCTCCTCACTACTACAGTCACACCCCAGGAACGTGACAGCGGCACGTATCTCTGAAAGGTGGGGATCTCTCTGATAGGTGGAGACCTCTCTCATAGATGGGGATCTCTCTCATAGATGGGGATCTCTCTCATAGATGGGGATCTCTCTCATAGATGGGGATCTCTCTCATAGATGGGGATCTCTCTCATAGGTGGGGATCTCTCTCATAGGTGAGGACCTCTCTCATAGGTGGGGATCTCTCTGATAGGTGGAGATCTTTCTCATAGGTGCGGACCTCTCTCACTGGTGGGGACCTCTCTGATGGGTGGGGACCTCTCTGATGGGTGGAGACCTCTCTGATAGGTAAGGGCCTCTCTCTGATAGGTGGGAACATCTCTGATGGGTGGGGACCTCACTGATAGGTGGGGATCTCTCTCAGAGGTGGAGATCTCTCTGATAAGTGGGAGAGTCTGCCCCCTGTGAGATATGGAAGATAGGAGTGGCTCTCGGAGCTGTCATTATGATCTAGGGAGTCACTAAGTCACTAAGTTTGTTGTAGAATCCAGCTCTTCAGTAGAAGCTTCCTGCTAAGCCGCTCGCCTTCACTAACCCAAGATGATAGACTTCTTTTAAGAGAGCAGCGTGATCACATGACCGCAGTTGATGTATTCAGCATCCTCGCTTGCTATTGATCTCTGTACCCCTGTGCGCGCACGTATGTAAAACGCAGCCTTTTGTCTCCATTTAGCATTATAATTGCCCTCTGCTTGGAACATCAAATATTCTCGCACCATTCCGGCTGCTGATGAAATATTAAGTAGGGGACTCTCGCTGCGGCAGAGGATAGAAAGCGGCGTGTCGAAATGAGCGCGTATTCATCGCGTTTGATTGTAAGTTACATAACCCGGGGCTTTCTAGATTTTTAAGGGGAAGAAGAAAAATACCGTACAAAAGGAACACAGGCACGGCTTTCATCGTAACAAGAAGACCAAACTGGACCACCCCTGAGATATCTTCCGTCTGTAAAAGGGAACTCCGGACAGAACAGGGGACTCCGTAGTAAGCACAACTGTAGGATTTGATGTTGACTTGTATATAGCCCTATCTGTCCTCTAAAAAACAATATATAATATGTGTGGGTACATTTAGTAAGAAAGTATATTACTGACGTGGAAGAACCACACAGCAAAAATGTAAAAAATGTGTCAGTCATTTATGAACAGAACCTGAAAACTAGCTCAGTCATGAAGGGGTTAAAGGGAAACACAAGCTTTTGTAAACAAGGAAACAAATCCCTTCTAGGTCAAGAATAACATTGTAACCTAACCATCTGCAACTTTGTATAGATGCTTGCCTGCTCTACTTGGGAGTTATTGATAAAGACCTTTCTGATGAGTGGAGATCTCTGTCAGGGTACCATGCAGGTTCCTTACAGTCCCTGGCTGCTGGAGACACCTGCAGGCGAGCACAGGAACTGCAGGACCTGGCTCCAGCGCCACCTGGGGGTGCTCTGGATCCTGACAATCTCTCTCACAGGTGGAGAACTCTCTGATAGGTTGGGATCTCGCTGATAAATCGGAACCTCTCTGTTACCTGAAAACATGATAGGTGAGGACCTCTCATAGGTGGGGATCTCTCTGATAGGTGGAGACCTCTCTCATAGGTGGGGATCTCTCTGAAAGGTGGGGATCTCTCTGATAGGTGGAGACCTCTCTCATAGGTGGGGATCTCTCTCATAGGTGGGGATCTCTCTGATAGGTGGAGACCTCTCTCATAGGTGGGGATCTCTCTCATAGGCGGGGACCTCTCTCATAGGCGGGGATCTCTCTCATAGGTTGAAAGGTGGGGATCTCTCTGATAGGTGGAGACCTCTCTCATAGGTGGGGATCTCTCTCATAGGTGGGGATCTCTCTGATAGGTGGAGACCTCTCTCATAGGTGGGGATCTCTCTGATAGGTGGAGACCTCTCTCATAGGTGGGGATCTCTCTCATAGGCGGGGACCTCTCTCATAGGCGGGGATCTCTCTCATAGGTGGGGACCTCTCTCATAGGTGGAGACCTCTCTCATAGGTGGGGATCTCTCTCATAGGTGGGAACCTCTCTCATAGGCGGGGACCTCTCTCATATGCGGGGACCTCTCTCATAGGTGGGGATATCTCTCATAGGTGGAGATCTTTCTCATAGGTGCGGACCTCTCTCAAAGGTGGGGACATCTCTGATGGGTGGGGACCTCTCTGATGGGTGGGGATCTCTCTCATAGGTGGAGATCTTTCTCATAGGTGCGGACCTCTCTCAAAGGTGGGGACATCTCTGATGGGTGGGGACCTCTCTGATGGGTGGGGATCTCTCTCATAGGTGGAGATCTTTCTCATAGGTGCGGACCTCTCTCAAAGGTGGGGACATCTCTGATGGGTGGGGATCTCTCTCAGAGGTGGAGATCTCTCTGATCAGTGGGAGAGTCTGCCACCTGCGAAATATGGAAGATAGGAGTGGCTCTCGGAGCTGTCATTATGATCCTGCCTTCATAATCTAGGGATTCACTTATCTCACACCAGAATACATTGTGGGCGTTCAGACATTTTGGACTTGCTGGCTGCATTCTTGTCTCTAGTTCAAGCGTAGCACAGAAAAGTCGGATTAAAAGCTCTGGCAGGCTTTTACTGCTTTCCAGGATTGCACTAGGAAGATTTCACAGCACCCTGTCTCGGTACTCCTCTCAAGATGCCTCAAGCCTGAAGCAAGCAGTGGGCTGACTTTTGGGAGGAGTTATAAAGGGAGGAGTTGTAAATATCAAAATGTCTTGATGGGTGGATGTCAGTCTGGGGGAGTGTAGACCGTATTTACATGCAGACCACCCTAAGTAACGCCCATCTGTGATGCTGAGCCTCTATGATTGAAAGAACTGAAATCCAATGAATGAAAGGGGCGGGGCTAAAGAACAGACTGAGGAGGAAAGTCACAGCTGATGTGTCCTATGTGGTAACCAGTGATGTGTAGAGTGGCAATATTATAGACTTATCCCTGCAAGACATTCCCTTCTTGAGTAGAAATGATTTGCAGTGTTCCTTATTTTATTAGGTAATAGGGTGTTGTGCGTTATATACTTATACAGGGGCAGCAGGGAGTATGGAAGCAGAGCTCAGACTAGTGTCTTATGTTGTGCAGTGTGAGCTAGATCAGCGGTCGCCAATCTTTTGGACCTCACGGACCGTTCCCCCACACTGAGCCACTATTACCTGGCTTCTCCGCACTTTTTCTATGTCCCGCAGCCCGCTCAGTCCTGGTGACGAGATGTCCCGCCTCCTGCAGAGCCCGCACTGTACTGAGAGCCGCGCATTCCTTGTGACAGCCGCTGCTCGAGTCAGTGAGAGGCATGCCCCGGAGCCTCCGTGTCGCTTCAATGACGCCCCAGCCTGCACAGCATAAGAGGGGCCCGGGGACCACCAAAATGTTCTCACGGACCACCGGTTGGCCACCGCTGATCTAGTTTGCAAAGGTAACAGACAACTTCTGGGTCACTGACGATCTGTGGCTCTTCTGTTGGATTTATTTGGCTACACAGTTCAGTATTACAATGTACAGTATTGGCACTTTAATGAGGCCCTTTGTGCTCACTAGAGTGACTTGTGCTGAAGTATCTCTGTGTGGCTTGCTTAGGTGTGTACTAGGAACACTGTGACTGCTCTGAGCGCTGCCGGGCAGGCCATACACATGCAGGAGCAGTTCAGTAGAGAAGGGAGGGTGGAGGGTGTTGCTTATAGACACTTGCAGCACCTGCTCATATTTGGTTACTTGACCTCTTCCTGCTCTATACATGTTACTCTACATCAGGGCTAGGTAACCCAAGGCACCTGTGCCAGGGCAGGCACACGATGTTGTCTTCAGTGGCACCCAGAAGATCTTTGGCAGGCATGCGCATAGACTCGGACTGGTCTGCTGAAGTATCTGCAGATCCTCTGATGGGACCCTGCTCCTTAAAGGAACAGCACCGCTACCATAGACTCTGACAGCTCACTAGGCTAGCAATTACAAAGCCTGTCCTGTCCCTTTACATCCATGGCCGACCCCCCAGCATTACATTATAGAAAGGCCCATCTGATGCCCCCGACAGTTTTCTCCCCAGGACCAGCGTAGGCTCACCTGTGACTGCAGACATCGTTAGGTGAAGAAGCCCCCCCCCC
>NW_017308925.1:95435-107309 GCF_000935625.1 Nanorana parkeri | reverse complement strand
TGATGGTGGGGGGAAGGGGCAGGAATTGGGGGTGAAGGTGCAGGAATTGGGGTGATCTGAGGGGTGAAGGTGCAGGAATTGGGGTGATCTGAGGGGGGGAGGGGCAGGAATTGGGGTGATCTGAGGGGGGGGCAGGAATTGAGGTGATCTGATTGGAAACATCCTTTGAATGATTTTCCTTTCCCTGAGATTCCTCCTCAGTGAATGAACATTCACGCTGTGTGAATACGATGAAGGAGGTCGATGGGAAGATTTCGGTATCGTCTGGTGTGTGGGCTGCTGTGGTTGGCTCGTCATTCTGTTACCGCGCACATGTTGACTGAAATCACTACAATGAGTCGGGGAAGGAGAGGTCAGCGCGCTGCGTCTCCACTGAAGTGATTACACAACACATGTACTTCATTCATTATTAATGACGGGAGAAACGAGAGCCTCGGATTGTCTTCCAGACAAGAAACAATCCCAACGGGTAGGCGGAGCTTCTGAGGTAGAACGGAGGCTTTGAAAGGGACTCCTAAGGAGGTCACTCAGCACTACCAGGAACAGAGGACATCAGAAGACACCGTTTTGGAGAGAGTAGGGAATGGTTGGGACCCCGGAGAGGTTTTACGTTGCCACCAGTTGGGGGAATCTTTCATCTACCGGAACACGTTCCCTCATCGGAGGATTTCCCCTCCACGTCTGGTGACAACTCAAAAGTTTCTATTTACCATCATCAGCCTCCGAGACAAAAGACAGGAAATAGAAACCCCGGACACCCCGAGGACCTGCAGTGCAAGGATCTCCCTGCTTCTGCTTCCTCCATTCTGTGTATCTGTGCTTCCTCTATCATTACCCCCCCCGTCATTGGGAAGGGGGGAGCTCTGACATGAGGAAGCAAAGCTCGGCTCCAATACCCTGCAGGTCTCCTGCACACAGAGGATAAGGAACGGTAATTCAGTTACACGGAAGAGGAGATACTGGCGAGTAACCCTGATGACCATTATTGAGCACAGCTTCCACCCTACAAGTCCACTTCCAAACCTCCAACACCGGTGTAGACCTCATTAGTCCCCGGACTTTTATAAATTTGGGGTCCCGCTAGTGAGATCCGGCAAGGTGCATGCACCGGGGGGTTTGGTACTTCTGTACGTATTTCAAGGTTTGGCAGCTGACAATGG
Organism: Nanorana parkeri; assembly: GCF_000935625.1. Lineage (NCBI taxonomy): Eukaryota > Metazoa > Chordata > Amphibia > Anura > Dicroglossidae > Nanorana > Nanorana parkeri. Next base: position 106,149 of record NW_017308925.1, on the reverse strand, counting down.
AGTATACCTTTAAACCATATACAATGTCATGACACGCGAGGTGTGATGTCAGCAGTCTCCGCCCACGTCCTTGGCTGCCGGAACGTCTCTGGGATTGTAACAAAGTATATATTTCTATCAGACTTTGATCTGACGGGTGGTTTTGGGGATGGAAACTCCAGTCCTTAAAGGAGAACTATGGGGTCAGGGTTTTTCCCCATAGTTCTCCTTAGGGTAACGGGGGGACACAAACTAGCGTCCTCCCGTCACCCTAGGCTCAGTATATAGGGAGCTACGGCTCGCGGTATACTGAGACGCCGCAGCCGGAGCGGATCCCGACAATTGTGCCGGGATCCGCCCAACTGCGTGAGTGACAGCTGGCTCTGCCTACCTAGAGGCAGCTGTACCCGCCCCCTCCCCCGTCCGTTCCACCAGTCAGCGCTGGCGGATCGGAGCGGGGAGGGGGGAATCCAGCCCCTCCCCTGTCACGGCAGAGAGCCCTGACAGGATCGAGAGGTGAGCGAACGCCGGTATGTGTTCGCTCACCTCCCGATCTACTGAGCCGACCTGTGAAAGTCTCATTGTCACCGGTCGGCTAGAACTATGAGGTGAGTGAAAAGCCCCCCCTCCCCTCATAGTTCTCCTTTAAAGGGGAACTTCACCCTCATCTTTGAAATGGCAACAAAGTCACCTTTAGGGATGTTTCATGGTGACAATCTACAATCAGATACTTCTAGATCATTTGTATTCTTTTCCTACCCCGTCTTCTGTGACTAGGACCTGGGAGCCCGTTACAGCCAAACTCCGGCCCTCCAGCTGTGGGGTGGAACTACAAATCCCACAAGGCATTGCAAGATTCTCACAGCCACGACTCCCGGGGAGAGAGATGCATCATGGGATTTGTAGTTTCACCGCAGCTGGAGGGCTGGAGTTTGGCTTCCTCTGGTGTACATCATCTCAGGGGAGGTGATGTAAATGTAAAATAGCCAATAGCAGTATGGATATGGCTCGCAGCTGCTTACATTCACCTGCCATCTGCAGAAGTGAGCCGGCGGGTGAATGGAGCTGCGGGTGGATGGGGCTGCGGGGGGGTCGGGGTGCTTAAGAGTTACTATTAACGCTCAAGCAATAAAAAAAAAAACCCACTTCCCCTCCGCTCTGGCTGTGGACTGTCCCACCGGTAACCTCACATCATGTACAATGCAGGGCAATGGAGCCAGAGCAAAGGGGGGAACAAGCTGCAGGGACTGGACTAGCAGCCTGGAGGGAGGAGCCGGTGGGGGCGGGGGGGATCAGGTGAGAAAGAATGACGGCTTTTTCCTGTCTTCTAGGCACTTAAAGCAGAACTCCGGCCAAATCAAATCTTAAATGCGTTTTTTCTGTCTAGGGAGCTAAAATAAAGTTATATTCCCCCGGACCCCCCCGGGGTCCTGTACACCCCGTGTCTGCTCACAGGACATTAGAACGCTGGAGCAGAGGGGGGGGAGGCTGAAGGGAGCGGCCCAAGAGCAAGCCGGGACCGCGTGTCAGGTGAGTACAACTTTTTAGAGTGGTGCTGATGGAGGAGGTGGGGGTGATGATGATGGAGGTGGTGGTGATGGGAGGATGTGGTGGAGGTGATGGAGGAGGAGGTGGTGGAGGTGGTGATGGAGGAGGATGTGGTGGAGGTGGTGATGGAGGGGGAGGTGGTGATGGAGGAGGAGGTGGTTGTGGTGGTGGAGGAGGAAGTGGTGGTGATGGTGGAGGAGGAAGTGGTGGTGATGATGGTGGAAGTGGTGGTGGAAGTGTGGTGGTGATGATGGTGGAAGTGGTGGTGATGGTGGAGATGGTGATTATAATTTTGGTAAAGGTCTGATGCCAATTGTTAAAGACAATGCGAAATGAATAATAAAGGAAGTGAAATGATAATAAACAATCAATATATCAGCTTATCATTAATAAACCGATCACATGCAGAAAAGGGAAAAAGAGAAAATTAAAAAGGGAGACACGAGCCAAAAAAAAAATGCACAAAAAGCCAAAACTGGGAAAAAGTTTAATGAAATGAAAATATCTTTATTAACATAAAAACATCAACGACAAAACAAACAAAATAATAAGAGATGAGACATAAATGTATGACGGTGACATTCCATTCCTCAGGATGGGGACCAGTAAAGTGTAACGCCTGTGTTCAGTTTTGGACGGGGCGGGGAAGGGTTATAGTTCCTATACATACACGGCTCAGGTCCTGCTGACCCCCATCTGCACCCCCCTAACTTTTGCTGAAGGAACCAGTCCTAAAATTCTCAGTCCAATCAGATGCAGACACTGTTTGGGTATAGTCTGGCGGGGGGAGGGGCCTCTGCTAGTTTGAGAATAGTCTGGAGGGGGGCGGGGCCTCTATGCTAGAACTCTAACCCAATCAGAGGAAGGAGGTTTAATAAAAGAAACAAACGGATCCATAATGAAATTTGCAAGCCAACCCTGACCAAAATATTCTGCGTCTAACCGCAGCTACGGAGGGGGGGAGGAGCCGCGCTGGAGTCTCCATAAGGGGCATTTTACCTTTTCCCAGGAAGCAGAAACCATAATGAAGCCGCCGATTAGATATCTCCATCATTGTGCAGCCATTGGTCAATACAAGATACAGGACACGTTCTGTGCCGGGTGTGCCGGTCACTCCACAACTCCATCCAACCGCCCGCCCGCCCACCACAGAACACAAAGACTTCTCTGCAGACCTTTGGATGGGGAACTGGATGGAGTTAAAGTTTATGTCAAGGTAACACAAAAATACACTTTGTATATCTCCGGGCTACGTGTACACTCCCAGGTCTCCTCCCTTTACCCACGATGCAGATACAGAGAAATTATTGTTGGATGTGCCAGAAATAAAATGTCCTCCTATCTTAGTCTTTGACATGACAACACGGCTCTCCATGCCTAACCTCACGTGGTGTCAGCCCTGCCTACTTTATTTCTGATGGACTGCAGAGAGCACAACCTTTTCATCATGTCCTTAACCCCCCTCCCCCCCTCCCTCCTCCATCTCCATAACCATTGCTCATCTTCCCTCTTCCCCCATCTCCATAACCATTGCTCATCTCTACCCTCCTCCATCTCCATAACCATTGCTCATCTCTACCCTCCTCCATCTCCAGAACCATTGCTCATCTCTACCCTCCTCCATCACCAGAACCATTGCTCATCTCTACTCTCCTTAGGAAGGAGGTGTCCTGTAGTCCTCCGAATGCACTGGTTACAGTTAAAATGCAGTGTAGCTAGAGTGAACAGAAGCTTTCAGCTCACAAGGTTTCTGGCAGGATCAACAGGTATTTTTGCATTCATCAACCAATTCTAACACTCTTGATGGTATATTTAGCAGACCAAAAGGGAGCAAATAAAAGAAATTCATCGTTACGGTTTACACGCCAAGAATATCTGACCCCCCCCCCATGGTTGCCACATATGACCCTCATACATTGAAGCTCCCCAGTCCTTCGGTTGTGTTAGTTTCCCTTTCTCAGCCTAAGAAAATTTTTGCAAGTACCTTCCCCGATACCGGAACTTCCAGTCAGAGGAAGATTACCGCTGACCGGCATTGCCGTAGGGGAACATGGAGCCGGCTTCCCGGGCAATCAGGAAGCCAGACGGCAAGTAATGACCCGCCTCCAAGCTTCCTGATTGGCCAGGAAGCCGGCTCAATGCTGACTGGCTGGGAAGCCGGTTTCCCAGCCAATCACAATCGAGCCGGCCAAACATGGAGCCAGCTTCCGGGCAATCAGGAAGACGGGCGGCATGTCATTAACCGCCGCCCGGCTTCCTGATTGTCCAGGAAGCAGGATCCATGCCAGTGGAAGCACCAGTACTCGGTACCAAAATAACGTTATCGGCGCATCCCTACTGGGAACCCTTACTATGGTGACAGGGCTTACATTCATGGAGTGAAATCTTCTAATCGGAGCTGGGGTCCAGGCACACCGCAAAATACATATTTAAACGGCCTTCCACTATATAGCTAAAAGGAACGTAGACGCCGGATCACCTCACCTATAGGAGCTTGTTGGACATCTCATTCCAAAGCCACGGCCATTAACATGGCATCGCCCCCTTGTGAAGCTAGATCACCCTCCACTCTTCTGGGGAGGCTTCCACGATATTTTGGAGTGTGTCTGTGGGAATTTGTCCCATTTGTGAGGTCAGGTACCGATGTTGGGTGAGGAGATCTGGCTCGCAATCGGCGTTCCAACTCACCCAAAAGGTGGTCAGTAGGGTTGAGGTCGGGGCTCTGTGCAGGACACTTGAGTTCCTCCACCAAACTGGTCACACCATGTCTTTATGGAGCTGGCTTTGTACACAGAGGACAGTCATGGGGTGGGACAGAAAAGGGTCTTCACCAAACTGTGACCACAAGGCTGGAAGATCACAATTGTCTACAATGTCTTTATGGAGCTGGCTTTGTACACCTGAAGTTAATAACCTGTTGGGGTGTTCACATACTTTCGGCCTAACAATGTATCAAGGAATTGTAATTATACACAGCCACCTTTGTGATTCATACCCGGCACAGTCAGGAGGGTGACACCACTTTAAGGTGTTAAGGAATGCAGTAGTGTTACCTTCCCACCTGCAGCCTGGCCATTGGAAGAGCAGCAACCCAATGATAAGTCAGCAACTCTGCTCTGCCCTCCTGCCAGCATGTCTCATGTCAAGACAAACTGAAGTCAGCAGCACCCGATTGGCTCCTAATGCTGCTCCTCCATCTGAAATCTGCTTTGAAGTTTGGCAGTGTTCTATCAAACTTTGTGACTGCGTTAGAATGTGTGACCGGTGACGTGGTCACACATTTTAACCTAATCCCGCCCAGCTTTTCGGCGGTGGAATGTGTGACCGGCAAAAGGTGGAGAATTCCAAAGTTTCTCAGCTGTTCCAGGGCAGAACGGTTTTCCTGCACATACCATCTGCAACGCCGATCCGCCCTGGAACCGCTGAGAAAGCGTTGGAATTCTCCACCTTTTGCCGTTTATAGCGCTATATCAGGGTGGACCAATCCCAGGAGCCAGGTCGCCAATGATCCTCATCTATATCTCGGCTGGCACCGAACATTAGAGGTTTTCTCTAGTCGCCGCCAATGAAGTTGGCTCCTGGACTGGACAGACCGGCTCCGGAATTCCATATCCATGTGTCCGCCTCTACTCCGTATCATTCTAACTCGGCCTAGCGATACACAGACTATAGACCTGGCCCTACGCTGCCACATTATTTCTGTACGTCACCCACGCAGGCCGCTCGGGGGCCACATCACCACTCGATCACGTATGTACGTGTGAGGATTACCGGGTGAGAATTGGCATGACAGTTGAGTGACATTTGGGGGGAAAACACAAAAACAAAGTCAACTTTGACATAGGCTGCTAGACCGGCAACGACAGCAGGCCTTTGGTCCATGCTGGACGTGTCTACACCAGGATGACCACCCGTCCAGCTTTATTCAAACCCACATCTGAACAAACCCGGATGACTGGGGAATGGTGAAGCTTGCAAAGTGCGTTGTCTCTCCTTTCTACACTTCTGAATAATACACAATGATCTGAACTCCGAATCTCTCTCTTCCCCCTTCCATTCAATCCAGGAACTTTCCTCTGGATCAGTCAGATCTGAGAGAGCAGCACCTACCAAGGCCCGATCCAGTGCTCCACCAACATATCTTCACTTACACCAGGGCAGGACAAATCCCAAGAGTCGGGTCACCAATGCTGCTTAACAAGGACAGCTGGCACCAGGGCTGTAACTACAGATCACGGAGGCCCCATAGCAAGAATGTGATGGGAACCCTCCTGAAGACCTCTCTCTGAGCTGTAGGTAGCGACACCAAAATCCCAAAGTCTCCTCTTGTGCATCTGAAGTTGTCTCTGTAGACATTACACAGAGTTCTCGTTCACTGCAACCAGGCCAACCCTTAAGGCCCGGTTCACACCTGGGCGTGTTGTAGCGCGTTCCTACGCTCTGCAAAACGCTCAAACACCGAAATCCCATTATTTCCTATGGGTACGGTTCACACCTGGGCGTATTACAGGCCGTAGGAACGCGCTACAAAACGCTCTACGCCCAAAGAAGTACAGGAGTTATTTGGGGCGTATTTGCCGCGTGTAATCATTGGGGTACAGCCAGGAAACCCTCGGAAACACACGTTTGTCGTGCGGTTTTTACCACGAATTGGGGTAAAAACGCGCATATTCGATACGCCTAGGTGTGAACCCAGCCTAAGAGAGAAAGTGTTTTTCCCCCCATAGTTCTCTTTAGGGTCACAGGAGAACATATACCAACCTCCTCCCGTGACCCAAAGATCAGTATATAGCAGGCTACAACTTGCAATATACTGAGAGCGCTGCAGCCCGGACAGATCCCAACAATACTGTCGAGATCCACTTAGCTGGTTGATTGACAGCTGGCTCTGCCTATCCAGAGGCAGAATCAGCTGTGCCCGCCCCCCTCCTTCATCCGTTCCTCCAGTCAGCAGTGAAGGATCGGAGCGGGGATCCCTGCCGGGATCGGAGACTGACGGTCACTGCTCTCTGCAGGGAGATGATCGGGAAGTGAGCGAGCGACGGTATGTGTTCTCTGACTTCCCGATCTATAGAGCCGACCTGTGACAGTTTCCTTGTCACACGACGGCTCTAACTATAAGGCTGGGTTCACACCTAGGCGTATCGAATATGCGCGTTTGTCACGCGTTTCGTGACGCCCGTTTTTACTGCGATTTGCGGTACAAACGCGCGTTTCCGAGGGCACCTTGCCTGTATCCCAATGGAAACGCACAACAAAAAGCTCCTGTACTTCTTTGGGCATAGGGCGTTTTGTAGCGCGTTCATACGGCCTGTAATACGCCCAGGTGTGAACCATACCCATAGGAAATAATAGGATTTCGGTGTTTGAGCGTTTTTGCAGAGCGTACGAACGCGCTACAACACGCCCGGGTGTGAACCGGGCCTAAGGATGAGTGATTTCCACTCACCTCATAGTTCTCCTTTAATGACACAGCACTGTATTATCTTCACATGGTCTAGGTTAAAATTTGCACCAACAACCTAAAAGGGGCCCCTTCCACCCCCAGGCCCCATAGCAGCCATCTAGGCTGCTATGGCTATAGTTATACCGCAGGCAGGCTCCCAACATTGGGGTTTTCTCTAGGTGTTGTCAATGGAGTTGGCCCCTTGATTGGCCAGTCGGACTCCTGAATTCCCTCTTTATTTGTCCCGATTCAAACCATTATATTCATGCACCTTATACATCTACAGCAGATAAAGCACTGAAAGGTCCAGCATGCCCACAGCAAGTGCATATCCAATCACGTAAAAGCAGAATAGAAATTTGCAGAGTGGCGATGAATTAAACGGAACAGAAAAGGCGACACGAGCAGGTCCGTGTTCCTTTAATCTCCTCACAAGTCAGTACACATTAACGGCAAGGGGCCGCCGGGGCCGTCACCAGCTGCACTGGCTCCCACCTTCACAGTGCTTAACCTCCCCCCACATAAACTCCTCATTAGAATCCATCGCCCAGCTGCAAGCCTGCACACCATGAAAGAGCCCAAAATACACGGCACCGACGTAAGCTCGCCGCTGCCTCAGAGCTCGGAGATTTGTACAGAGCGGCATCCGTTCAGAAGCTCCAAATTCGGCGATAATGCCGGTAACCGCAAAAAATCTGGGAATTCCTCAAAACGCCAGCCGCTGAGCCATTAGCAATGCACAAGGCTGACCTCTCCTCCTCCTCTCACTTCTGACAATCAGCCGGCCCCGACAGAATGGCATTCTGCAGCCTGGGCAAGGTGTCTTATATCACCGACTGATCTCCTTGGATGTCTGGGGGGGGGGGGACGACTTACTGGCTCTCTCTTAGGTTGCAGACAGTAGATGTTACGGTGACATCCTGGAAGAATAAGCAGAATTCATAAAAAGTGATATAAATACATGACTAAGGTACTTGAACCTAGCGGCAGCAAGGCTGACATGAAAACCACTCAATGGCATAGTGCGGGAAAGGCTCACAAACATCTCTGTACAATATTAGATCAGTTACAGGAGGCTAAACGTATACGGCAGAGACATTTCCATGTTACAATAGTGCAGAGACGACTGAACACACACACAGCAGACGTCTATTATAGGAAGCGTTCAGTAATAATAAACATTCACTGCCGCTCATCTGAAGGAGAGTCCTCGGTGAACTGAGGAGAGCAGAGCCGGAGATCAGGTAACGATGGTCGCAGTGCTCAGTAGTAGGAGGGGAAGGATACTAAGTAAACTTTGCAGGTGACGAAGGCAGAGAAATCATTCATTCACTGTCCAGGCAACACAACTCGGAGAACCGCTGGACAGCTTGGGACACCAGGGCAGCCATGGTGATGTACAAGCCAGGACTGGGACAGCAGGAGCTTTATAGAGCGAAGGCCATTAGAGATATCCGGCCCGGGGGAAACAGAGATACGGGGGCCCGGGGGAAACAGAGATACGGGGCCCGGGGGAACAGAGATACGGGGCCCAGGGGAACAGAGATATCCGGCCCGGCGGAACAGAGATATCCGGCCCGGCGGAACAGAGATATCCGGCCCGGCGGAACAGAGATATCCGGCCCGGCGGAACAGAGATATCCGGCCCGGCGGAACAGAGATATCCGGCCCGGCGGAACAGAGATATCCGGCCCGGCGGAACAGAGATATCCGGCCCGGCGGAACAGAGATATCCGGCCCGGCGGAACAGAGATATCCGGCCCGGCGGAACAGAGATATCCGGCCCGGCGGAACAGAGATATCCGGCCCGGCGGAACAGAGATATCCGGCCCGGCGGAACAGAGATATCCGGCCCGGCGGAACAGAGATATCCGGCCCGGCGGAACAGAGATATCCGGCCCGGCGGAACAGAGATATCCGGCCCGGCGGAACAGAGATATCCGGCCCGGCGGAACAGAGATATCCGGCCCGGCGGAACAGAGATATCCGGCCCGGCGGAACAGAGATATCCGGCCCGGCGGAACAGAGATATCCGGCCCGGCGGAACAGAGATATCCGGCCCGGCGGAACAGAGATATCCGGCCCGGCGGAACAGAGATATCCGGCCCGGCGGAACAGAGATATCCGGCCCGGCGGAACAGAGATATCCGGCCCGGCGGAACAGAGATATCCGGCCCGGCGGAACAGAGATATCCGGCCCGGCGGAACAGAGATATCCGGCCCGGCGGAACAGAGATATCCGGCCCGGCGGAACAGAGATATCCGGCCCGGCGGAACAGAGATATCCGGCCCGGCGGAACAGAGATATCCGGCCCGGCGGAACAGAGATATCCGGCCCGGCGGAACAGAGATATCCGGCCCGGCGGAACAGAGATATCCGGCCCGGCGGAACAGAGATATCCGGCCCGGCGGAACAGAGATATCCGGCCCGGCGGAACAGAGATATCCGGCCCGGCGGAACAGAGATATCCGGCCCGGCGGAACAGAGATATCCGGCCCGGCGGAACAGAGATATCCGGCCCGGCGGAACAGAGATATCCGGCCCGGCGGAACAGAGATATCCGGCCCGGCGGAACAGAGATATCCGGCCCGGCGGAACAGAGATATCCGGCCCGGCGGAACAGAGATATCCGGCCCGGCGGAACAGAGATATCCGGCCCGGCGGAACAGAGATATCCGGCCCGGCGGAACAGAGATATCCGGCCCGGCGGAACAGAGATATCCGGCCCGGCGGAACAGAGATATCCGGCCCGGCGGAACAGAGATATCCGGCCCGGCGGAACAGAGATATCCGGCCCGGCGGAACAGAGATATCCGGCCCGGCGGAACAGAGATATCCGGCCCGGCGGAACAGAGATATCCGGCCCGGCGGAACAGAGATATCCGGCCCGGCGGAACAGAGATATCCGGCCCGGGGGAACAGAGATATCCGGCCCGGGGGAACAGAGATATCTGGCCCGGGGGAACAGAGATATCTGGCCCGGGGGAACAGACCCTGATACCAGACAGTGCAGTGTACTAACCATGGACACTGGATAGGAGTCTGCCCAAGAGCAAGCCCCCGTATGACCAGTGAATGGGGGATAGAAGACAAAGGCAGGACACAGGAGATGAGGGCAAATCAGTGCAAAGGATTAGAGTATACAGCAGGAGTGCAGAGTCAGAGGACTACAGAGCAGGAGACGGAGGGGGCACTACAGCAGACAAGGAGCAGCCAGCTGCTGAACACAAGACAGAGCATTGCTGGTGCTGGAGAGCAGAGAGCTGCACTGCTGTCTACTCACACACACACTGACTGCAGTTCCGCACCGGGGACAGCTCCCAGTACAGATCAGCACCGGGGACAGCTCCCAGTACAGATCAGCACCGGGGACAGCTCCCAGTACAGATCAGCACCGGGGACAGCTCCCAGTACAGATCAGCACCGGGGACAGAGACCTTAGCACGGTTCAGCACCGGGGACAGAGACCTTAGCACGGTTCAGCACCGGGGACAGAGACCTTAGCACGGTTCAGCACCGGGGACAGAGACCTTAGCACGGTTCAGCACCGGGGACATGCGATTCCCTTCTTCCATTATTACCCCATCCCCCCAACATTGCAATGTATCCGCTCTCACCCTGCGAGACTACCGGGACATTATACATTGTGACTCCGTATTCCCTCTGACAGCGTACTGCCCAATCATCATCACCCTCATCATCCCATGTACCGGCACACAAGCATGACATTGTATTTCATA
>NW_017308925.1:94105-95320 GCF_000935625.1 Nanorana parkeri | reverse complement strand
AACCAACACCTTGCCAGGGCATTCTACCCAACAGTCTATTACAAGTGTGTTACTCCCATCATCCTCAGGCAATGATTGGGATATCTTCCAGATCCCGTCACCACACGGCATACTACCGGCCACCATTGCTCTCCGCATCCCTCCCCCTCCTTATTTTTGTATCATAGATGTACCGGGGCAGAAATCCCACCGCTGGGGGTTGTTCCCGAAATACATCATTACCAGAGAGCTCAGATATTCCAAACACATTGCAACACATGCACCGCCAACGTCACAATTACCATCGCACGGATACATCCCGACACCGATATCTGGAATGACCCGGATATTAACCCCTTCAGGGGCAAATCCAAAATGCATTCTTCCCGTTATCCCAAAATCACCAGAACAAAACTCCCGACACAAGTGTAACATACAATCCGCTGCATTCCATGCACAGCGCAATCAGAGCATATCGTTCCCCCGCACCCCACGTGGCTGGGGGCAACCTTCCCCCGCACCCCACATCACCAACTCTACATTGTCATAACCTTCTTTACCCCAACATATCCAATGCAAAATAAACCCAGACTGGGACATGAAGGGTTAAAGTTGGGTCTGTACTAAAAGTGTACATCATTGTGTGTAAGAGGGGGTTCAAGATGGCTTCCCTACCGGGGAAGGGTCCCCCACCCCTGAACCCCAACATATCCAATGCAAAATAAACCCAGACTGGGAGAGGAAGGGTTAAAGTTGGGTCTGTACTGAAGAGACATGCTGTTGTGTAAAGGGGTTCAAGATGGCCTCCCCCACTGCCCTCCATGAACCCCAATATCACCTCTGCATAATAAACCCAGACTGGGACAGGAAGGGTTCAATTTGGGTCTGTACTGAAGAGTACATGATTGTGTGTAAGTGGGGTTCAAGATGGTCTCCTTCCACCCCCCCCACTGAACCCCAACATAACCAGTGCAGAAAAAAAGTCCAGACTAAGACATGAAGGGTTACATCATGTCGGGGTGTACGTGATAGTGTATAAGGGGGGGATCAAGATGATCCCTAGGAATTCCCCCTCCCTGTGAACCCCAAAATAACCAATGCAACATAAACACAGCCTGGGATATGAAGAGTTCAGGCTGGGGCTGTATTAGGGGGTTTTCATTGGGGTGTACGTGATTGGGTGTAAAGGAAGAGATCAAGATGGCTTCCCTCCCTGGGTAAGACCCCCCCCCCCAT
>NW_017308925.1:92951-93495 GCF_000935625.1 Nanorana parkeri | reverse complement strand
GCACCTAAAGGGTAAAGGCTAGGGCTGTATTAAAGAGTACATGATTGTGTAAAAGGGGGGTTCAAGAAGACATCCCTTCCCCCACTGAGCCCCAACATACCCAATTCAAAATAAATCCAGATTGGGGCCTGTAGGGTTAAAGCTGGGCCTGTATAAAGGGTTGGGGTTTACAGGATTGAATATGGGGGGGTTCAGGATTGCCTCCATACCTGGAAAGAGTCCCCCCACCAACACTGAACCCCAAGATAACCAATACACAATAAATCCAAACTGGGACATGCAGTGTTACATCACGGTCTATATGTTGGGGTGCACATGACATGAGTAGGGGGTTCGAGTTGCCTTTCCTCCCTGGGAATGTGCTTCCTCACTGGGAAGCGACCCCACCACCACCACCACCGAACCTCAACATAGCCAGTATAGAAACCAATTCCAAGTGTCACATGAAAGGTTTAAGCTGGCTGTGCATTAAAGGGATCAGGTTTGGGGGTGTACATGATTGTGTGTAGGGGGAGGGCCTCGAAACATGGCCTTTCTGCCTGGG
>NW_017308925.1:80179-92830 GCF_000935625.1 Nanorana parkeri | reverse complement strand
AAACATTGCCTTTCTGCCTGGGAAGCCCCCCCCCCCCATGTCACCCCCAACATAACATGCAGAATAAATTCCGACTGGGACATGAAGAGTTAAAACTGAGTGTGTATTAAGGGGATCAGGTTGGGGGGGACATGACTGTGTGTAGTGAAAGGGCCTCCCTCCCTGGACCCGCCCCCACTGAACCCCAACAATTCCAATGCAAAATAAATTCAGACAGGAACATGAAGGACTGAAGCTGGCTGGGGTGTTCATGATTGTATGTAGGGGGAGGGGGGGTTCAAGATGACACTCCCTGGGAAGGGTCCCCCCAGTGAACCCCAACATAACCAATGCAGAATAAATCCAGACTAGAACATAAAGAGTTACACCAGGCTGTCTATTATCCCACCACTACCTCCACCTCACCACCACCACTACCTCCACCTCACCACCACAACCTCCACCTCACTACCACCACTAACCCACCTTATCACCACCACAACTAACCCCACCTCACTACCACAACCCCCACCTCACCACTACCTCCACCTTGCCACCATCACCACCTGTACCCCACCTCAGCACCACAAGCCCTCCCCACCACTACCTCCACCTCACCACCACTACCCTCACCTCACCACCACAACCCCTCCCCACCACCACCACTACCTCCACCTCACCACCACAACCCCCACCTCACCACCACCACTACCTCCACCTCACCACCACAACCCCCACCTCACCACCACCACTACCTCCACCTCACCACCACAACCCCCACCTCACCACCACCACTACCTCCACCTCACCACCACAACCCCCACCTCACCACCACCACTACCTCCACCTCACCACCACAACCCCCACCTCACCACCACCACTACCTCCACCTCACCACCACAACCCCCACCTCACCACCACCACTACCTCCACCTCACCACCACAACCCCCACCTCACCACCACCACTACCTCCACCTCACCACCACAACCCCCACCTCACCACCACCACTACCTCCACCTCACCACCACAACCCCCACCTCACCACCACCACTACCTCCACCTCACCACCACCAATACCTCCACCTCCCCACCACAACCCTCCCCACCACTACCTCCACCTCACCACCACCACCACTACCCTCACCTCACCACCACAACCCCCACCTCACCACCACAACCTCCACCTCACTACCACCACTACCCCACCTTATCACCACTACCTCCAACTCACCACCATCACCACCTATACCCCACCTCAGCACCACAAGCCCTCTTCACCAACACCACTATCTCCACCTCACCACCACCACTACCCCACCTTACCACCATCACCACCACTACCCCACCCTATCACCACCACAACTAACCCCACCTCACTACCACAACCCCCACCTCACTACTACCTCCACCTCGCCACCATCACCACCTATACCCCACCTCAGCACCACAAGGCCTCCCCACCACTACCTCCACCTCACCACCACCACTACCCTCACCTCAGCACCACAACCTCAACCCCCACCTCACCACCACCACCACTACCCCACCTTATCACCACCACGACTAACCCCACCTCACTACCACAACCCACACTTCACCAGTACCTCCACCTCACCACCATCACCACCTGTACCCCACCTCAGCACCACAACCCCTCCCCACCACCACCACTACCTCCACCTCACCACCACCACTACCCCACCTTACCACCATCACCACCACTGCCCCACCTCACCACCACCATTACCTCCACCATCACTACCACTACCCCACCTCACCACTACATTACCTCTACACCTCCACTGTCAGTTATTTTGGATTATTTTGCTCTGCTGGTAATAGTAACTCTATGAAAACCCAACATGAGAAGACATATGAAGAATGAAAATAGGTCATTGATGAGTCACCAATATAAGAGCCCAGCACACCCGTCCACTCTGCCTCTTCCCCTCATCTGTCCTCCTGGACAGGGAAATCCCTAACCTCAAGTGACATCACTTCTGGCCCCTCCCTAACCTCAAGTGACATCACTTCTGGCCCCTCCCTAACCCCAAACCCCCTAATTCTCAACGTTGTGTTGGGAGTTTAATGGTGACGAGTGGAATATAAATTGTAACGTGCTGGTTATAGTCAAAGGGCACACGGCTCGTCTTTCAGTAAAGAACTGAGAATGTTCAGCACCCGAGGTTACCATGATAGTTTCAGAAGTTTGGTTGAATTTTTAATAGTTACATTTTCGGCTTATTAAGTCATTATAAGGGGAAACCCCACGCAGTTTTTTTTTTTATTACTGTACTGTCACTTTAAAAAAAGGAGAAAAATGCACGGGGTTTCCCTTTAAATTCTACACAGACCCATATCCAGGCATGCAGGCTGGGAGGCCAGTAAAGGGAGGGCAGCGGGCATGTGCCCCACCCCCCTTCCTCTACCAGACCAGGCCACATGCCTTTCAATATTGGGGGGCTGCCTCTGCCTCCAATGATGAGGAACAACCGCCCCTCCCCCTACTCTGAAGACCAGAGAAGTAATATGAGGGCCAACTTATTGAAAAATCTGGAAACCCCTTTTAAAATAAGGGGGCACCCTGATATCTGTCACCTCCCAGGGCAGTGAGTTTAGGGGTGCATTAGTACCCCTCACCCATTCCCACAAATAGTAAATAAACACACCTTGAAGAATTCCTTTATTCATATGACAATAAAAACACAGCAACGAAAAGCTTAATATGTTCCCCGATGTAATCCGGCGTTCATCAAGGCGTCCAGCACAGTCCATCCCGACGACCCGACGCTCGCCAATGTGCTCACCTTGCACTCTCCCCGTATAATGACGGATTCCCGGCTCTGCAGTAATGAAAACACAGTGCGGGGGATTCCCGGTGACATCATTGACCAAATATGGTCATGGCCATATTCAATGACGTTACTTGGGATCCCCGTCACTAGAGATAGCTATTGATGGTGTTATTCTCTTCTACCACATACATTCTCCCTTGGTGAGACTTTATTCATCCAAATATCTTATGCTGCAACATCCCCCCCTCCCCCCCAGGGGAAGGACAGAGGAGGCGGTCATATGGAGAGGCAGAAGATGGCCGATTCCACGTATAAGCCAGAATTGAATGCGTTCATCATGATGCCGTCGCATTGATTTTAAAACCCAACAAGCCTATGTATAGGGGTCTCCCGTAATCTCTCTGTACACTAGGAGGCTCTGCACCGGGGACCAATGAGAATCTGCTCCAATCAGCAGGCTGGGGCTGTGCCCTCGACCGCTATTCCTTACCAAGGTGTACGGCTGCTGCAGTAAACGTGTGATGTCTGCAATGATTTAGGATGTAGAAAGGTTCTCGTATATTATATGAATACAACTGGTTACGCTGGTAGGAGGAGCCATGTGCTGTGTTCTTTGACCTATCACCATGTACCCTATGCTCCTGGTAGGAGGAGCCATGTGCTGTGTACTCTGGCCTATCACCATGTACTCTATGCTCCTGGTAGGAGGAGCCATGTGCTGTGTTCTCTGCCTATCACCATGTACCCTATGCTCTTAGTAGGAGGAGTCATGTGCTGTGTACTCTGGCCTATCACCATGTACTCTAAGCCCCTGGCAGGAGGAGCCATGTGCTGTGTTCTCTGGCCTATCACCATGTACTCTAAGCCCCTGGCAGGAGGAGCCATGTGCTGTGTTCTCTGGCCTATCACCATGTACTCTAAGCCCCTGGCAGGAGGAGCCATGTGCTGTGTTCTCTGGCCTATCACCATGTACTCTAAGCCCCTGGCAGGAGGAGCCATGTGCTGTGTTCTCTGGCCTATCACCATGTACTCTAAGCCCCTGGCAGGAGGAGCCATGTGCTGTGTTCTCTGGCCTATCACCATGTACTCTAAGCCCCTGGCAGGAGGAGCCATGTGCTGTGTTCTCTGGCCTATCACCATGTACTCTAAGCCCCTGGCAGGAGGAGCCATGTGCTGTGTTCTCTGGCCTATCACCATGTACTCTAAGCCCCTGGCAGGAGGAGCCATGTGCTGTGTTCTCTGGCCTATCACCATGTACTCTAAGCCCCTGGCAGGAGGAGCCATGTGCTGTGTTCTCTGGCCTATCACCATGTACTCTAAGCCCCTGGCAGGAGGAGCCATGTGCTGTGTTCTCTGGCCTATCACCATGTACTCTAAGCCCCTGGCAGGAGGAGCCATGTGCTGTGTTCTCTGGCCTATCACCATGTACTCTAAGCCCCTGGCAGGAGGAGCCATGTGCTGTGTTCTCTGGCCTATCACCATGTACTCTAAGCCCCTGGCAGGAGGAGCCATGTGCTGTGTTCTCTGGCCTATCACCATGTACTCTAAGCCCCTGGCAGGAGGAGCCATGTGCTGTGTTCTCTGGCCTATCACCATGTACTCTAAGCCCCTGGCAGGAGGAGCCATGTGCTGTGTTCTCTGGCCTATCACCATGTACTCTAAGCCCCTGGCAGGAGGAGCCATGTGCTGTGTTCTCTGGCCTATCACCATGTACTCTAAGCCCCTGGCAGGAGGAGCCATGTGCTGTGTTCTCTGGCCTATCACCATGTACTCTAAGCCCCTGGCAGGAGGAGCCATGTGCTGTGTTCTCTGGCCTATCACCATGTACTCTAAGCCCCTGGCAGGAGGAGCCATGTGCTGTGTTCTCTGGCCTATCACCATGTACTCTAAGCCCCTGGCAGGAGGAGCCATGTGCTGTGTTCTCTGGCCTATCACCATGTACTCTAAGCCCCTGGCAGGAGGAGCCATGTGCTGTGTTCTCTGGCCTATCACCATGTACTCTAAGCCCCTGGCAGGAGGAGCCATGTGCTGTGTTCTCTGGCCTATCACCATGTACTCTAAGCCCCTGGCAGGAGGAGCCATGTGCTGTGTTCTCTGGCCTATCACCATGTACTCTAAGCCCCTGGCAGGAGGAGCCATGTGCTGTGTTCTCTGGCCTATCACCATGTACTCTAAGCCCCTGGCAGGAGGAGCCATGTGCTGTGTTCTCTGGCCTATCACCATGTACTCTAAGCCCCTGGCAGGAGGAGCCATGTGCTGTGTTCTCTGGCCTATCACCATGTACTCTAAGCCCCTGGCAGGAGGAGCCATGTGCTGTGTTCTCTGGCCTATCACCATGTACTCTAAGCCCCTGGCAGGAGGAGCCATGTGCTGTGTTCTCTGGCCTATCACCATGTACTCTAAGCCCCTGGCAGGAGGAGCCATGTGCTGTGTTCTCTGGCCTATCACCATGTACTCTAAGCCCCTGGCAGGAGGAGCCATGTGCTGTGTTCTCTGGCCTATCACCATGTACTCTAAGCCCCTGGCAGGAGGAGCCATGTGCTGTGTTCTCTGGCCTATCACCATGTACTCTAAGCCCCTGGCAGGAGGAGCCATGTGCTGTGTTCTCTGGCCTATCACCATGTACTCTAAGCCCCTGGCAGGAGGAGCCATGTGCTGTGTTCTCTGGCCTATCACCATGTACTCTAAGCCCCTGGCAGGAGGAGCCATGTGCTGTGTTCTCTGGCCTATCACCATGTACTCTAAGCCCCTGGCAGGAGGAGCCATGTGCTGTGTTCTCTGGCCTATCACCATGTACTCTAAGCCCCTGGCAGGAGGAGCCATGTGCTGTGTTCTCTGCCTATCACCATGTCCCCTATGCTCTTAGTAGGAGGAGTCATGTGCTGTGTACTCTGGCCTATCACCATGTCCTCTATGCTCCTGGTAGGAGGAGCCATGGGCTGTGTTCTCTGGCCTATAACCATGTACACTACGCTCCGGGTAGGAGGAGCCATGTGCTGTGTTCTCTTTCCCATTTACTTACCTTCTTCTTCCAAACACATGACACACGGTCTGCTGGCAGTCCTGGATGATGGAGTCAGTGGTGCTGCTGTGATGACATTGGCGCTGCTCCCTGCGTCATTATACTGCACTGATTGGATCTCCGGAGGACATCTTGTGACGAGAAGTAGTACCGCGAGCGGGCCCTCAGCTCTGAACGGCAGGTCAAAGTTGTATCCTGAGCTGCTGTTTTATCCTCAACGCCTGCTGGGGGTCCATTTTCATTTTGAAACCTTATATACCGTACATGATGGTTCATTGTGTCATGTGACCCCATCTGGGGCTCCGGCGCCCCTTTCAGAAGCTCAGAAAAGTTCCTGGAAAAGCCTGAACGTGGTTGGGAATGTCAGCTGGAAATATTCATACGTGAAGCGTGCAGAGGAGTCCGCCGGCGTCCGGCTCTCTCCAGCGATTCAGCGTTTTCTTCAGATTCATGTTACCTTTGAAGTCCGGTTTCATGGCAGAAGACACCGCCGGGGTCCCTGGAGGAGGGGGAGGAGACTCCTCGTTATAATCCCTCGCAGTCCCGGATCACGCTCGGAAAGTCGGATAACAAGCAAGAGAAGGCCGACCGCGCTGATGCCCGCGCAGGCGCGTGTGACCCTTCCCGGCCCGGGCTGTGCCGCGCTGTCCGCCGGTTCTGCCGTCAAGGGCCGATGACTTACTGACGTCTATTTCATTAACAGTCAGAAAAGCAATTAATTTGGCTCGCCGCTTATTAACGGCGAGTTCTCGTCCCGAAATATTAACCGCAGTCGGCGGTTATTTGTGTCAGGTGGAAGATAATGGGCCGGTCTGGGCACGGGGGCGCAAAACAAATGGTTGACCGGCACTTGCCTGCTGCGGCCAGACGGCGGTTCCCTCTCCAGGGACTCGTGGATGTCTAGTTTGCGACGAATGGTATGGCGGCCATTGGCTAATCGCGGCACTGCCATGCTTCCATGCCACGGGCTTCCTGTCATTGTTACTGAGTTTCGTGTTTTTCCTGCAGCTCTCCTTCAGAGCACGGTGTAATCTTTTATCATTTCCATGAAGGGCCCCACTTACCCCAACTCGTCGCGATCCTGCGCAGCGCATGGTAACACGATTGCTATGTGCTACCGTGTTGTGGAGCCATTCATTGTGAATGGCACCCCAATGCACTAAGGCAACGCACCTGCTGGCTGCTGCTGCTGCATGCCACTATGCATGGTGGCCACGTCTCCTTTGTGACACGTTGGGATGCATTGGCGGCAATGAGCATTAACATTCACCACAAAGAAGTACTAGTGGCCATAGGTATGTATTTCCTATGCCCCTCCTCCATCTAGTGGCCATAGGTATATATTTCCTATGCCCCTCCTCCATCTAGTGGCCACATGTATATATTGCCTATGCTCCTCAGCTCCATCTAGTGGCCATATGTATATATTCCCTATGCTCCTCAGCTCCATCTAGTGGCCATAGGCATATATTTCCTATGCTCCTCCTCCATCTAGTGGTCATAGGTATATATTTACTATGCTCCTCCTCCATCTAGTGGCCATATGTATATATTTCCTATGCTCCTCCTTCATCTAGTGGCCACAGGTACATATTTCCTATGCCCCTCCTCCATCTAGTGGCCATAGGTATATATTTCATATGCTCCTCCTCCATCTAGTTGCCATAGGTATATATTTCCTATGCCCCTCCTCCATCTAGTGGCCACAGGTACATATTTCCTATGCCCCTCCTCCATCTAGTGGCCATAGGTATATATTTCATATGCTCCTCCTCCATCTAGTGGTCATAGGTATATATTTACTATGCTCCTCCTCCATCTAGTGGCCATATGTATATATTTCCTATGCTCCTCCTTCATCTAGTGGCCACAGGTACATATTTCCTATGCCCCTCCTCCATCTAGTGGCCATAGGTATATATTTCATATGCTCCTCCTCCATCTAGTTGCCATAGGTATATATTTCCTATGCCCCTCCTCCATCTAGTGGCCATATGTATATATTTCCTATGCCCCTTCTCCATCTAGTGGCCACAGGTACATATTTCCTATGCCCCTCCTCCATCTAGTGGCCATAGGCATATATTTCCTATGCTCCTCCTCCATCTAGTGGCCATATGTATATATTTCCTATGCTCCTCCTTCATCTAGTGGCCACAGGTACATATTTCCTATGCTCCTCCTCCATCTAGTGGCCATAGGTATATATTTCATATGCCCCTCCTCCATCTAGTGGCCATAGGCATATATTTCCTATGCTCCTCCTCCATCTAGTGGCCACAGGTACATATTTCCTATGCTCCTCCTCCATCATGTGGCCATAGGCATATATTTCCTTTGCTCCTCAGCTCCATCTAGTGGCCATAACCTATTATTACAACACACTACATTTGAACTTGGGGGAAAAATCTATTAGGATCATTCATTTTTGGGTATTATTCTCTCCGGCTCAATGCGAGGACATGGCAAATGCTATTGCTGTCTGTATGCCCATTCCACACCAACGAATCGCGCATGGGTGCTCTCAGGAAGACAGGCGGCACACAATAATGCGTCGCAATGCAGAGTGTCGCAGCGGGCTGCTGTGCGTAGAATTCAGCATAAGCTCCCGAAAAAAAAAAAAAGGCCAACGCTGCGAATTGTTGTACTAGCCCATCACCGCGGGTGGTAGCACACGTGGGCATTGCACGGCAGAGAACGCACATTGCGTATGAACCATAACACGCACCTGCTGGTGTGCGCGAATGCACAGAAGCGGGTCAGACTCCAGGCCGGGGCAGGCGCCATTTCTCGGCTGGCCCCTGCGTTGTGTTGGCAGACAATACACATATGTTCCACCCCCGCCTCGGCTCCTGCAGCAACGCGTCTCGGGCCATTCTCCCTGCGTTTCCGCGATAACCGGAGCCGGGGGAACATATTGATCAGACATATGTGTTTAGACTCCCCGAGGAACGCGTTTGTTAAATATTTCGATGTACGAATGTCTCGCTATGACGACGTCGCTGGGGTTGTCTTCTGCTGTTCGCTGGCATCCGAGAGGAATTCCAACACCACCATCCAAGCAGTGGGCTGAATGATCATTTGTCGGAATACAAACTGATTACGCGGCTCGGCACAAAGCTTGCTTGGCATATTGTTCAGGCGCGGGGGAGCGGGCGCTGCCTTGGAACTTCTCCTGCGGCATCTCGGGAATAATCAACGCTTTCATTTTCATGTTTACAAACACAGAGTTAAGGGGGAGACGAGTCCCGCGGCGGAGATAGTTTCACGAGGACTAACGACTTAGACCTGGAAGAGTTCCGATGGCCGTCGCAGTCCAGGCAGCTGCTATGGGGCCGGGGTTAGGAAGGGGGCCCCCGTCAGTGAAATGCTTCCAGTATAGAAGAGCTGAAGTCAGAGCTCAGGACCGTCTAGTCACAGATCCCCCCTCTTTGCAGGAAGAAGCATTTCCTTAGCTGTCTTAGCCAGGGTTGGGCAACTCCTGCTGTTGTGGAACTACAAGTCCCATGAGGAATTGCAAGACTGGACGGGTACAACCATGACTCCCAGAGGCAGAGGCATTTGGGGATTTGTAGTTAAAGCATTGCTGGAGGGCCGGAGAGACCCCTGAACTGTGTGAGACCCCCTCCGCTGCAGACTATCCTGGGCTCTGATTTCCCCTGTGTGGGGCCCAGGACTGGCATGGTGGGTATCTGCAGCTGCTGTGGAGGGAGATCAGCCCACTTCCAGCTGCCAATCTCCCCTCTGATCACTGGAAGCAGAAGTGACAAGGATTTACTAGATGGAGCTGAGGAGCATAGGAGCATAATCACTTCCAGGTTCAAGCTGTCACTTCCAGGTTCAGGTTGTCATTTCCAGGTTCAGTTGTCACTTCCAGGTTCAGGTTGTCATTTCCAGGTTCAGTATGTCACTTCCAGGTTCAGTATGTCACTTCCAGGTTCAGTATGTAACTTCCAGGTTCAACTTGTCACTTCCAGGTTCAACTTGTCACTTCCAGGTTCAGATGTCACTTTCAGGTTCAGGTTGTCACTTTCAGGTTCAGGCTGTCATTTCTAGAATCAGGTTGTCACTTCCAGGTTCAGGTTGTCACTTCCAGGTTCAGTTGTCACTTTCAGGTTGTCACTTTCAGGTTCAGGTTGTCATTTCCAGGTTCAGTTTGTCTCTTCCAAGTTCAGTTTGTCTCTTCCAGGTTCAGTATGTCACTTCGAGGTTCAGATTGTAATTTCCAGGTTCATGTTGTCACTTCCAGGTTCAGGTTGTCATTTCCAGGTTCATGTTGTCACTTCCAGGTTCAGATTGTCATTTCCAGGTTCGTTCATTGCCCCATTCACAAAGTCGCATGTAGCGTTTTTCCAAGCATTCGCGCACTTGTCACACATCGCGCATCCAATGTACGTTCTGCCCTATGCATGCTAAAGAAGCTTATGCAGGTCTTCGAGCTGCGAGCTTTGAGCCTTTTTGACCATGCGTTGTCACACGTCCTTGTGCGCGGAGGACGCCTGTGTTGCTTGCCGTGTTTACAATGAATGGCACCAGCAGCGGGATACACAAGAACACGCTACAGGCGTGAGTGTGTCTGGGACCTGAACCCTGAATTCCTGACAAAGTCACACATTTCCTACCTTATGGGATGGCTGAGGTTTGTAGTTATACAAAAAAGGTTTCAAGAACTTTGTATGTTATGGAGTCATTGGGGTCTATTTATAAACAATCGGCTGGCCCGTTCACCCTGCGAGTATCTGTCACTGTTTGCTCTGTGCGAATATATGCTAAAATGAACGTTCTTTACTTTTCTCAAACGTTTTCATGTAATATCACATTATGGCCACTAGATGGAGCTAAAGGAGCACAGGAAGTATTTATTATCTATGCATCTCGGCACCATCTAGTGGCCATAATGAGATATTACCAGAAAAAAAACATTCAAAAATACATTTCATTGTAAAGAAACATTGGCATGTAGCTGCACAGAACGAATGTTCACAGAGATGCACTGAGCAAATGTCCCTGCAGATTGTGTCATAATATATATTTATTATAATCAGTTATGATATTAAAGACAGATGCTGATTACATCAATTACAATGGATGCTGCTCCGACTCTCTCAGCTTGCCTTCCCTGAACTTCCTGTCCAGTAGAAGACCAGAGCAGTCTCCGGCAGCCGCCCATCTACTAGTTTGGAGAAGAGACGGGAGCGGATTGCCTTGCTGGCAGCTTACTAGCACACACAAGGGTGGCTCCATAGGACCCTGCAGGGGAGAGAAGGCCCCCCTAAAACAGGACATCAGGGGGAACGTAAACTCATTTCCCTTGCAGGGTCCTATGGAGCCACCCTTGTGTGTGCTAATCTCCACAAGCACACAGACACAGCAAGCCAATCCGCTCCCTTCTCTTCTTCGAGCTAGTGGATGGATGATGGAGACTGCTCTGGTCTTGTACTGGACAGGAAGTTCAGGGGAGAGAGTCGGAGCAACATCCATTGTAATTGATTTGATCAGCATTCTTACTTTAATATCACTGGAAGTCACATGAAGTCACTCCCCCCTCCCCTCCCCCCCCAGCTTCCCCTTCTCCCTTTTCCAGGTGCTGGAGATTTGCTTTGTCCCTGGTGATCTTGTACTGGGCAGGAAGTTCAGGGAAGCCGAGCTGAGAGAGTCGGAGCTGCATCCATTGTAAGCGATTTGACTTTTACTATCACTGGAAGTCTTCGTCTCGCCAGTAACCGTTCTTCTTCTCGTAATTCTGATGAAAGGATTCTGTGATCTCCAACCTCATGTGACTCCGGCGTAGTGAATCCTCCTCCCCCCCTATCTCATTGAACGCAGCGGCGGTGATTATAATGAAAGAGAAGTGAACTCTGACACGCCCGCCGCGTTCCGTCTCTTCTCACAATGCCGCCGCTGACACAATGCCGCTCATTACTCGGCGTCTCGGTGAACGGGATTCCGCGGGAAGAGGAGCTCGGCTTGGCTTCCGCCGCAGCTTTTTGATGTGTTGCCTCAGGAGTCCACGCAGTCCTTTCTCTGCCAGTGAAGAGACGGATTACCCTCTGACCTCCCTACATTGTCATCCAGTTCAGACCGCCGCCCCCGCCCTCGCCGCCGCCGCCGATGGGAAGATTTAGTCAGACGCGTTACATTGAAACAATTTTCATTTCCTGTGTTTTTTTCCCCTTCGTAGTAAATTCTTCAAAAGGGAAAGAAATCTCCGATACGGCGCCGACCCCTGAGCATTCTGTGCCACCCAGTGACCCCTCAGCATCCTGTGCCACCCAGTGACCCCTGAGCATCCTGTGCCACCCAGTGACCCCTGAGCATCCTGTGCCACCCAGTGACCCCTGAGCATCCTGTGCCACCCAGTGACCCTTGAGCATCCTGTGCCACCCAGTGACCCCTGAGCATTCTGTGCCACCTGAGCATCCTGTGCCACCCAGTGGCCTCTGAGCATCCTGTGCCACCCAGTGACCCCTGAGCATCCTGTGCCACCCAGTGACCCCTGAGCATCCTGTGCCACCCAGTGACCCCTGAGCATCCTGTGCCACCCAGTGACCCCTGAGCATCCTGTGCCACCCAGCAAATCCTGAGAATCCTCCACTAACAGGAAATGAGTATTACAGCAAAAGCCGATTTATTTTTATTGTGACCCACGCGGGATTGTTTTGTTCATTTTATAAGATGGATCTGGGTGGTGAAGCATTAGAATAAAAATGGAGACTGAAGTTCCCGCTGCCGCACCACCGAGCTCCCCTGCAGATCTATAGTAGCTGAAGGATGTTCAGCATCAGCCACACGTCCCGCAGTGTCAGGTTCCGGCTCCCCTGCTGCCCTCAATGGTTCGATCCGCTGAGCCCTT
>NW_017308925.1:72320-79939 GCF_000935625.1 Nanorana parkeri | reverse complement strand
GATTGTGAAGATCCATTAGGCATGGTATACCATCAGTCCATTGATGATTGGGTGGAGGCAGCGGGAGAGGTAAGTATGGTTTATGGGGGGTCTGGGGTCCCTGGAAGGGCCTATTGGAGCTTTGGGAGTCAGTAAGAATTAAATGCCATCCACTCTCTGTGCTTTTCATGAATATTTCATACAATCCTCCCGTCTATCAGCGACAATCCTCGTCTCCGTGTCATATTCCGCGTCTTCTCACCTTCATCATAACGCTGAATCATTTCCAAAGTTTTCGGGTTTTTCACGCACGTTCTGCACGGCTTTCGGCTCCTTCACACCGGAAGGCTTGTTACACATTCCGATGTTCCCGCCGTGTGATCCAATCAGGAGAAACATCTCCGGGGAGCCTAAAGAATACCCGATCACTGTATCTTATAGATGAATCTGCTTATTTCTTGTTCCCTGACTACGCTTCTGCCTGCTCCTCCACTACTACCATCTGCTTGTGTACCGAACCCGGCCTGCTTGACCAAGACTTTGCCTGCTGTATCAGCTACTGGACTCCGAGTAGGGTTGCCACCTGTCCAGGATTCACCCGAACAGTCCGGGTTTTGAATGCTGTGTCCGGGTTTCATGGCAGCAGAAACCCGGACACAGGATGTCAGGCAGATGGGGCAACCAAAATTAAGATAGGGGCTACTGGCCCCCCACTAAAAATAGTCTCAACTCTGATATTTACATTGGAATGGGCGGCGCTATTTACATATGAATAAGCCCCAACTCATTCCCCCCAGAGAAAAACTCCGCTCGTCGATAGAGTGTTCGGGTTTCGCTTGAAGAAAAGGTGGCAACCCTAACTCCGAGCCTGAGCCCAGATCGTGACATCCACTTCTCCTCCATTACTCTCCACCACTCTCCGCACATTACTGGGGGGGGAAGTTACATTAAAAAATTCAAAGTGTAACTTCATAAAAACAGACCACAACATACATAGAGATATACATTGTGAACACCGACAGTTGTGCAATACAAAGCCAGTCTTCAAACTGCCGCTAGACCGATACCACTCCCTAGTCGGTGATGTCATCGGGTATCCGCCCTCCATTCATCATGTGACTTCCTCTGGGATGGACATGGTCTTTTAGGCTAAGATCAGGTGTAGTATCTGTCCTTATCAGTTTCCGGAGGAGAACTGTGTCATCTCTGGAGAAGAAGATGGCAGTCTAGTGGAGCTGCCTGGAGACAGAACGAGAGAATGGTGGCTGACTAGTAACCTCCGTGGGCTCGGGGGGAGAACGGTGCTGTCTTTGGATCCGGGGATGGTAGGCTAGTAACCTCTGGAGTAATAGGCGGGTACTGGAGGGGTCTCCTTTACCTCCTGGGTTGATTCTGGCTTGGTGCACCAGGTTTGCCCCCAGTTGTAGGCAGGAATCCCTCTGGTGCTAATGCCTTCTGGTGGTAATGGGGCTTTCCTTGTCTGGCTGAAGGTCTGGGAGTGCAGAGGCCCGCTGTGCTGTCTTCACTGGGTGTGGCATCCCAGTGGTGCCGGAAAATAACTATGGGTTTGGGACCCCACAGTGATGAACCGTCACCAGGTCACAACACCTAACGCTTTTGGTTAGCCCGGAGCAATTTTCTATCTTGGCCGGAAGGCCTGCCAGGGTTGTGCACCGGCACCTATTTATTTATATATTTTGCACACTTTTTTATGCACGACTGAGCGAGTTTTGACCCCACAGAATGACGGAGGGTGGGGGTTCCTTCGGGGGCCCAACCTGATGTTAGGGGGGAGGTTCTGTGGCCTCTACGGGTTTTCTTTACCTCCCTCCATTTAGGGGTCTCTCTCCAGAAGAAAGTCCATGGTCCCATCGCACTCCTGACCTCCAAATCCCTTTGAAAAGCGGGTGCTACAGTAGTCAACGGGTGGCATCCGTTATAGTCACAGGTAAAGATAAAGACACCGGCACTCCAAGTTCATAAGCAAACGTCTATTTATTGACGTGCAGCATAGTAAACAGCACAAACGTTTCGGGGTCACAGAGGAACCCCTTCCTCAGGCAAAAGCATACATCTCTCCAGAAAAGCCCCCACCTAGTACTTGGTGGACCTTCTTGAGTAGGTCCCTAAGGATCGGGGTCTGCGTGGCTTCGGTATGGTTGCCACCTGTCCAGGATTCACCCGGACAGTTCGGGTTTTGAATGCTGTGTTCGGGTTTCATGGCAGCAGAAACCCGGACACAAGATGTCAACCAGACAGGGGCAACCAAAATTAGGATAGGGGCTACTGCCCCCCACTGAAAATAGTCTCTACTGTGACATTTACATCTGAATAGGCGGCGCTTTTTACATTTGAACAAGCCGCGACTCATTCTCCCACAAAAATGACCGTGCGTCGCTGGAGTGTTCGGGTTTCGCTTGAAGAAACGGTGGCAACCCTAGGCTTCGGCTAGGTGGACTTGGGTTGCCTTGCCGCTGTCAGGAGCCTTGAGCCCTGGATGGGTTCAGGGATTCCTGGCCCTTCCTTTTCGGAGGAGGACCAAAGGCATCCTTGTGCACTTTTTTTATGTGTTGTGATTTCACAAGTCACTTTTTTTGTACACGGGGATGAAGTTGTCTTCGTTGCACGCAGGAAGAATAACAAAGAATGTCCAGCTTTAAGCTTACTTTGAACGTTCTTCCATTGACACGAGCCACGTGAAGCAGATTGGCCACCTCCAAGCCTTGCCTGGCCGAAGAGATCGGAACACACGGACGTTCTCCCGGCTGGAAGACTTCCCGTCCCTGACACAAAAGGTTAACCTGATCCGAGCTGCAGACGCGAGCACGCAGACAGTGGAACAAAACAATGCTAATTCCACTACTTATCAACACATCATCCAGCAGAGGGAAACAAGATGCTGAGATGTTTGCAGTTGGTGATTGTTTGATGAAGTGTGAAGGAGCGAGGAGCCGCTGAATGAATTTCATCAGATCTGCCCCGTAGTGTGTGCGCGCACATGTGATACCCGCCGTATGATGTGGAAGGTCAGGGGAGGATACAGACAAACCGCCGATGAGTCGGAAGGATGAAAGAAGAAGAAACATTGTTACTTATAGAAGAATGTAAGGATCTGAGAACACAACTACAAAGAATAAATATTATTTACTATAATCGCATTTCCGGTCTTAAAAAAATTAACATTTTGTACTTTTTTGATGTTTTATCCTGCGGTCATGTGACTATATTCACATTCCTCTTTCCTATAGCGGTGGGGGGGGGTAGCATGTATGCAGACGGGAAGTATATATTGTCACATACAGTAGATATATGTGTTCCGTGTCTGTGTCTATGTGTCTCTCCTGCTGGGAGCCGCTGTCAATCCACACA
Source organism: Nanorana parkeri (assembly GCF_000935625.1). Lineage (NCBI taxonomy): Eukaryota > Metazoa > Chordata > Amphibia > Anura > Dicroglossidae > Nanorana > Nanorana parkeri. The sequence continues at coordinate 76,591 of NW_017308925.1, read as the reverse complement.
GCAGGGATGGGCGGGTGAGGGGGGGGGGCATGGTGGCTAAACTTGGGCACACCCTGAGGTGCCTGGGGGTCAGCTCATATTTAATACAGGGAATCCTGGTGTCTCCTAGCAGCAGTCCAAGGGATGCAAAGTGACCACGTCAGCATGGATCTGCTTGGCATGGTCAGATTAGAACAGAAATCAAGGGTTCCTATGGTTAGTTTAGCGCCATGCCACCCTCTCTCCTACCTACCAGTGCTGGCCCAGCTCTTCTACCCCTCAACTCCTGACATAGCATTTTATGTAACTGCCAGGGGAATACCAAAGCGAGTTACTTGAGTCTGCTGGGGCTGCGGACATCACACTCAAGATGGTGGCCACCAGCAGTGGTCTCAGGGCTTTTGGTTTTCTACACAAAGCAGGGGCATCCAGAGGCCGGGTGTCACCTGAAGCAGATACCGGGTGACACTGTGCCGTGACGTCATTGCGCATGCATGTGACGTGATAATGCCATCGCACATGCGCGGTCATCTTTTTGATACGTGCCTGCGGACATCTTGGTGATGGACACCATCAGAGAGAGGAGGAGATGTTCACTCGGCGGAATAAGGAATGCCGCCGGGTCGCCTCCTCTCTCTCCTGGCGCTGTTGGGCTCTCGGTCCATGACAGGGGGGGTGACACCAAAATGACTGTCAGCCATTTTGTTGTCACCCCTCCAATGGTGTCACCCGGGTGTGGGCCGCCCCCGTGATGACGCCACTGACGAAGGAAGATTTTACAGGTTAATAACATGCAGGAAATGTGTTTGACGCTCTTGATAATTTTTGGGGGGATATGTGTCTCGATGGATGGTCTGGTGACAGGGTCTCTTTAAAGGAGAACTGTGGAGTCAGGGCTTTTCCCCATAGTTCTCCTCAGGGTCACGGGAGGACACAAACTAGCGTCCTCCCGTCACCCTAAGCTCAGTATATAGGGAGCCACAGCTCGCTGTATACTGAGACGCCGCAGCCGGAGCGGATCCCGACATCGATGTCGAGATCCGCCCAGCTGCGTGAGTGACAGCTGGCTCTGCCTATCTAGAGACAGAGCCAGCTGTACCCGCCCCCTCCCCCGTCCGTTCCGCCAGTCAGCACTGGAGGATCGGAGCGGGGAGGGGGGAATTCAGCCCCTCCCCTGTCACGGAAGAGAGCCGTGACAGGATCGAGAAGTGAGCGAACACCGGCATGTGTTCCCTCACTTCCCGATCTACTGAGCCGACCTGTGACAGTCTCATTATCACAGGTCGGCTACAACTATGAGGTGAATGAAAAGCACCTCCCCCATAGTTCTCCTTTAAGGAAAACTCGTTATTACCGGGATTACACAAGAATTTGAACCTTCAGTCACAAATCATTAGACGTGCGCAGACTGCTCTTTGCTCCTAAATTCAAAGCTCAGCGGAAGTCACAGAAATACATATTCGGCCAGATGGACATCGAACTAATGGCATCCATCTTCATAGTCTTACCTTCGAATTTCCTGTTATCGCCATTGTACAGGGTGTTTAAAGGAGAACTATGGGGTTAAGTCTTTTCCCCATAGTTCTCCTTAGGGTAACAGGAGGACACAAACTAGCGTCCTCCCGTCACCCTAAGCTCAGTATATAGGGAGCTACAGCTCACGGTATACTGAGACGCCGCAGCCGGAGCGGATCCCGACATCGATGTCGAGATCAGCCCAGCTGCGTGAGTGACAGCTGGCTCTGCCTACCTAGAGCCAGCTGTACCTGCCCCCTCCCCCGTCCGTTCCACCAGTCAGCACTGGCGGATCGGAGCGGGGAGGTGGGAATCAATTAACCGCTGTGCACGCTGCAAGACCTGGTCAGACACCCCCACCCCCTCTTCTCATTCTCAGCAGCACAAGTCTACTATGATGAGGGGTGTGGTCATTACTCAGCTATGCCAACACAGAGCACTGGAGTGGGAGTGCAGGAAGCAGCATTCTCAGCAGTGTTTCATTTTACAAGCAGATACAGGCCAAGCTGTCCAAAAAAATGATCAGTCACAGGGGTTAGGACAAGCCATACACTGCAAGGAAAGGGGGTGCTTACAACGGTGCAGCTTTTATTTATCTTGTTGACTGCAGTACCCTGTTAATGGGGACTCAGACCCCCCTTCCCCCATCTAACCAATTACGGATACTTCCCCCTCAAGTGGTGTTGGTGGTCTTCTTGCTCTTCCCCACACCTTCCATCTTCATTCAGCTGAAGAGAACATTGCATGAAGTTGCAATTTGCAATTTGAGTTGCCAGTTTTCCCAGGGAGGGCAGCCTAAAGGTAAGTATTTGTATATATACAGTATACAGGAGCCACATAGACTGACCTGCTGCCAGAAACTGAGCTACATTGTTGAATCTGATCGACAGATTCATGATGGGATTTGTAGTTTCACCACAGCTGGGGGGCTGCAGTTCGACTAAACCTACACTGACCTTTGTCAACCAGGGTGCCTTCTGACTTTGTCAGGGTGCCTTTAAATTTCCCCCCAGGATCATGCATGTCCAAGTTGTTGGAGAGCCGGCCACCGGAACCATGAAAGTACACAATGCTAATCCAGGACCCACCGGAGCATTCAGAAGAGGACAGGAGTGATCTGAAGGGGGGCTCCTGATGTAAAGGGGAGCTCTTGATTTGAAGATGGGCTCCTGATATGAAGAGGGACTCTTGATCTGAAGGGGGGTTCCTGATGTAAAGGGGGACTTCTAATGTGAAGGTGGGCTCCTGATATCAAGAGGGGCTCCTGTTTTGAAGGGGGGCTCTTGATGTGAAGGGGGCTCCTGATGTGAGGCAGCTCCTGATACGAGGTGGCTCCTGATGTGAAGGGGGAGTGGGACTCTGATGTAAAGAGGGGAACACCACATTGTTTTTTAATTTTGTTTTTGCATTGAGTCCCCCCTGAAAATCCATACCAGACCCCTATCTAGTATAAGAGTCCGATATAATTTTTTTGTTTTGGGGGGGGGGGGGTCAATTTTGTAAATTTTTACATTTACATTTCTTGCATTTGAGATTTTGCATCATTTTAAAGGGTGCCACGACTGACCAAAGTTTGTGAAATGTTGTCCTAGAGAACCCACCATAACCAGCGGCTCCTCCGGGGGGTGAGCACTACACAGATCCCATTATTCCAGAACAACCAGCAGCAGGAAAATCTCATCATCATGTGAACAAGTTTGTGTTCGTTATCTGACCGGTTCCGGTTCCCCTTTCCGTTGTGCCGGGAAGACTTGACTGTCCGGCCTGGTTGTAATAAAGGGAAAAGGTGTTGTACATTTGGAGGCTCCAATGTCTTCTCCTAAAGAAGGAACTCTAATAAGACCTATGAGGGGTGTTTAGGGGGGCAGCGAAGGTAAACTGTAAAGGTGGTGGAAGAGGGTAGAGTAAAAGGAAATGGGGGGGCTGGTTGGTGGGAAGAAAATAGGGGGATTGGAGGGAGGCATAGGTTGCAGGAGAGCTAAGGAAGTAGGTAATGGGGTGGGTGGGGGAAGGGGCACATCAGGAGTGTAACCACATAGATGTATTTTTAGGACCCAAAGCGGTGGCCATTGAAGAGAAGGTGGGCCATCACAGCCTGGTCTTGGCCAGAAAGTATGGTGGAGACTTCCACTGACTAACCGAATTGGGGCCAGTGGGAGTCAGCAGGTTTTGATATGAGAAAGTGACATCTATCCGGGGAAATCAGGTGTTTCGGTACTTGTCCTCTCTGTCATAGAGGGATGTCGTAATATGGGGGGGATGGGGTGCTCCCCAATAACCAGGTTCTGCATTGTCATACCAGGTTCGATGTACCGACTACTCTAGGTTGATCAGAAGTCAATTATTATTTTTGCAATAAATGCCGCAACATAAAATAATAAACGTGTGTGTGTGTCGCCTCTCCCGGGGAGCGGCGAGTTAAATATTTCCGCCGGCGATCAGCTCGTTAGATAACGGTTTGTTTGCCGGTATCTGAAGGAACTTCCAACGCTGATATCAAAGCAGCGGGCCGAATTTTAATTTGTCGGAACACAACTGATTATGCGGCTCGGCACAAAGCTTGCTCGGCATATTGTTCAGACGCGGGGAGCGGGCGCTGCCTTGGAAGACTCTGCGCTGCATCTCTGGAATAATGAAAGATTTCCTTCCCATAAATGGAGAAATAAAGAGAACCGGTCACGTCGGAGACATTCACTAACCAGTCTGACCAGGGCCGGTGCTAGGATTTTTGCCAACACAGGCAAAGTTGAATTTTTGCCCCCCCCCCCCGGCAACCA
>NW_017308925.1:69174-70522 GCF_000935625.1 Nanorana parkeri | reverse complement strand
AAATTAGGACCCCCACCTGGAGCTCCTCCCACTGGACCAGCGCTGACTCGCCGCTGCTCTCCCGCACCTATGGTAAGTGAAAAAAAAAAAAAAAAAGCAAAAAGTACTGAAAAGTACTTGTCAAAATGCCCTGTTTTTTCCGCCCTCACCCTGCAGCGCCCTCAGGCGGCCGCCTGACTTGCCTTGCGGTAGCGCTGGGCCTGAGTCTGACACACGCTGATGTATGACATTCTCTAACTGCCCAGAGACCCGTCTATGTGTGTGTGTGTGTGTGTGTTCAACCCCTTCAGTCCTTTATACCCCTTATGGACCGAAAAGATACAGATATAAAACATTTTTTTTATTGGGGGCAAATAGTCAATGCAATGTAACAATCAGTGGCGTAACAATCACCATAGCGACCCAGGCGGCCGCTATGGGGCCCGGGGCACAGGGGGGCCCCCGGCCAGGACATCCCTCCTGATGCCGTGCGGGCCGCCTGGGTCGCTATGGCATCTCAGGCTGCTGGCTGTCACTGGCGGCTGTGAGGCGGAACGCGCTGCTATTCACATGAGTCAGTGACAACCAGCGGCTTCGGAGGAGGTGGCTGGGCCATTCGTCATCAGCAGCGATGGAGGAGGCGGGGACCCAGCGATCGAGGAGGTGGGGCTTAGCGATGGGAAAAGGTGGGGCCTGGTGATCGAGGAGGCGGGGCCCAGTTACGGAGGAGGCGATCGTGGAGGAGAAGGAGGCGGACAGAGGATCGGAGCAGACAGGTAAGAGGGCTTGACCGCCCACCTGAGACCCTGCAGAGCTCACCATAGAGAGTCTATGGTGGGCTCTGCAGGGTCATCCTCGGGTGGGCTGTTTGGGTTATCAGGTGGGCGTAACTAGAAATCACAGGGGCATCGTACAAAATTTTGCTATCGGGCCCTGTGATCTCTAGTTATGTCCTCCTGTCTTACTAAGTTGAAGTAAAGCTTCGAGGGGGCGTCTCGCATCACACTGGTACATAGATAAAACTTTGTATCTTCTAGTTTTTATTAGGGAAGGATTTAGCCCCCAGCAGGTTTTTTAAGGCTCTATGTCATCCCTGAAGACATAGAGCCTTTATACAACATTCGCAGAGCCGTTCACTCTGCAAAATTCCAGCATAGGAAATTCCCAGGCTCCTCGGCTCCATCTAGTGACCATGTGATCAGTGTGCGTGTGTGTGGGCAGGGGGGAGGGTGTTCCTTAACAGAGATGGGGCAGGTCTGAATAGAGGGTCGATGCATCTGATGAGAGCAGGGCAGTGACTGATAGAGAGAGGGTGTGTCTGATCTGAGAGGGGGTGTGTCTGATCTGAGAGGGGGTGTGTCTTATTTGA
>NW_017308925.1:64722-68944 GCF_000935625.1 Nanorana parkeri | reverse complement strand
AGAGAGGGCATGTCTGATCAGAGAGGGGGGGTGTCTTATCAGGGAGGGGGTGTGTCTTATCAGAGAGGAGACATATCTTATCATAGAGAGGGAGTGTCTGATCATAGAGGGGGTGTGTCTTATAAAAGAGAGGGCATGTCTGATCAGAGAGGGGGAGTGTCTTATCAGGGAGGGGGGTGTCTTATCAGAGAGGGGACATATCTTATCATAGAGAGGGCATGTCTGATCAGAGAGGGGGGGTGTCTTATCAGGGAGGGGGTGTGTCTTATCAGAGAGGAGACATATCTTATCATAGAGAGGGAGTGTCTGATCATAGAGGGGGTGTGTCTTATAAAAGAGAGGGCATGTCTGATCAGAGAGGGGGAGTGTCTTATCAGGGAGGGGGGTGTCTTATCAGAGAGGGGACATATCTTATCATAGAGAGGGCATGTCTGATCAGAGAGGGGGTGTGTCTTATCAGGGAGGGGGTGTGTCTTATCAGAGAGGAGACATATCTTATCATAGAGAGGGAGTGTCTGATCAGAGAGGGGGAGTGTCTGATCAGAGAGGGGGAGTGTCTTATTAAAGAGAGGGCATGTCTGATCAGAGAGGGGTACATACAAGAGTCCTGTGTATTCTTCTTGAATCTCGGTGAGCTTTGTGTATTTCTTCCAGATCTGTGAAGTAATCCAGTGTGAGATTCGGAGCTTCCTGTAATAAAGACCGGTCACTGCTGATCTCTTTCCTTGTGCAGGATGACTAGTCTGGTCTCCGCCCCCTCCTGTAATAAAGACTGGTCCCCGCTGCTCTCTCTCCTTGTACAGGGTGACTGGGCTTGTCTCCGCCCCCTCCTGTACTAAAGACCGGTCACTGCTGATCTCTCTCCTTGTGCAGGGTGACTGGTCTGGTCTCCGCCCCCTCCTGTAATAAAGACCGATCACAGCTGCTCTCTCTCCTTGTACAGGATGACTGGTCTGGTCTCCGCCCCCCTCCTGTAATAAAGACCGTTCACTGCTGCTTCTCTCTCCTTGTGCTGGGTGACTGGTCTTGTCTCCGCCCCCTCCTGTAATAAAGACTGGTCCCCGCTGCTCTCTCTCCTTGTGCGGGGTGACTGGTCTGGTCTCCGCCCCCTCCTGTAATAAAGACCGTTCACTGCTCTTCTCTCTCCTTGTGCCGGGTGACTGGTCTGGTCTCCGCCCCCTCCTGTAATAAAGACCGATCACTGCTGATCTCTTTCCTTGTGCAGTGTGACTGGTCTTGTCTCTGCCCCTCCTTTAATTTTCTGTAGTGGGTGGGGCCTGCTGGGTGCATTGAAGTTACGGAAGTTATGTACAGCACCCTGCCGGCTCCTCCCACCAGTCATGATCTGCCTTCATTGCAATAGGAAGCATGACATCACAGGATCTATAATGAGATATGTCATCATCGTGTTGATGAGAGGGGGGGAGGGGGGCAGGGAAGGCAAAATATAGTCAGATTCATCTTCACCTTTGAATCACACACAACACCCCAGCGGTGTAACATTTCGGTTCCCCGAGAGGAGGTCTGTGTTGTGGGATCTAAAGATAGAAAATAAGGAGAGAGAATGAAACGCATAATAACAGTGTGCCGAGCGTGGAAAGGAGCGCCGCGGCGGCACAATGCGCTCGGGAAGATCTGATTGGAGATCCCACTCATTACAATTGTCTGGATGGATCACTAACTGTTTAATTGCAGATTTCGCAGCGTTTGCCGGGCCGGGCGTATTCATTATCCGAGCCGGGATTACTAATTGATTAAATACATTGTATCTGCCGCCGCCGCCGCCGCAATACACTGCAGATGGGTGCAGATTAAAGGGTGACCCCAGCCGAACACACGCACGCTGTGTGCGGGGGGAATTGGTCACCCGCTGAGGGACTTTGCAGGGTAAAGCACATGCAGTGTTATGTGGCCATATGGCTGCAGATGAACAGGCAAACCTCGGCACTCCGGCTCTGGGAGTCATGGTTGTGGCTGTCAGTCATGCAATGCCTCATGGGAGTTGTAGTTCTTCAACAGCTTGAGGGCCAAGGTTGCCTCCCCCTGTCATATCTCAATCTGTGCTGCAGAGCCGCAGTTCAGGGTGCAGGACATTAACCCCTTCACATACAAGTGTCCCGGAGGCTTTAGATCCTCCCAATCGCATGTATGCAGCTGAGGCAGGGGCGGGCAATTCCGGCCCTCCAGCTGTTGTGGAACTACAAGTCCCATGAGGCAATGCAAGACTGACAGGTACAGGCGTGACTCCCAGAGGCATGTAGTGGTTTGTAGTTAAAGCACAGCTGGAGGGCCGGAGAGATCCCTGAACTGTGTGAGACCCCCTCCGCTGCGGACTATCCTGGGCTCTTCTCTCTCCTATGTGGGCCCGGGACTGGCATGGGCGTTATAAGCAGCTGCATTGGAGGCAGATCATCCTACTTCCAGCTGGCCATCTCCCCTCAGATCACTGAAAGCAGAAGCAACGAGGGTGTCATCACTTCCAGGTTCAGGTTGTCACTTCCACATTCAAGCTGTCACTTCCAGGTTCAGGTTGTCACTTCCAGGTTCAGGTTGTCACTTCCAGGTCCAGCCTGTCACATCTAGGTTCTGGTTGTCACTTCCAGGTTCAGCCTGTCACTTCCAGTTTGTCCCTTACCAGTTCAGGCTGTCACTTTCAGGTTTAGTTTGTCACTTCCAGGTTCTGGTTGTGACTTCCTAGATTCAGGCTGTCACTTCCAGGTTCCGGCAGTCACTTCCAGGTTCGGGCTGTCACTTCCAGGTTCCGGCTGTCACTTCCAGTTTCAGGTTGTCACTTCCAGGTTCAGACTGTCACTTCCAGGTTCAGGTTGTCACTTCCTAGATTCAGGTTGTCACTTCCAGCTTCAGTTTGTCACTTTCAGGTTCTGGTTGTCACTTCCAGGTTCAGGTTGTCACTTCCTAGATTCAGGCTTTCACTTCCAGGTTCCGGCTGTCACTTTCAGGTTCAGGTTGTCACTTCCAGGTTCAGTTTGTCACTTCCTAGATTCAGGCTGTCACTTCCAGGTTCCGGCTGTCACTTTCAGGTTCAGGTTGTCACTTCCAGTTTCCGGTTGTCACTTCCAGTTTCCGGTTGTCACTTCCAGGTTCAGGCTGTCACTTCCAGGTTCAGCCTGTCACTTCCAGGTTCAGGTTGTCACTTTCAGGTTCTGGCTGTCACTTCCAGGTTCTGGCTGTCACTTTCAGGTTGTCACTTCCAGTTTCAGGTTGTCACTTCCAGTTTCAGGTTGTCACTTCCAGGTTCAGGCTGTCACTTCCAGGTTCAGACTGTCACTTCCAGGTTCAGCCTGTCACTTCCTGGTTCCGGCAGTCACTTCCAGGTTCTGGCTGTCACTTTCAGGTTCAGGTTGTCACTTCCAGGTTCAGGTTGTCACTTCCAGGTTCCGGCAGTCACTTCTAGATTCAGGTTGTCACCTCCAGGTTCATTGGGTGAATAACAATCTCTGCTTCTTCAGCTTCTTTGGGGCCCCTATGTGATAATAGGGCTCTAATAGACCCCGAGGTCTCCATAAAGAGGACCTGTCCCTTCCTCTGTGCCATCACATAGGGGGAGTGTCATAGCAGTGGTCAGGCGGCTTTGCAGCTTCTCCAATCACTTCCATCACAAAGCCGACAGTTGGCTGACCAGGTGGCCAATAACTCCAATCCCCCATCCAAACAGCATGCAAGGCATAACCTCCCCCACGGGCTATTGTATTCAGACAGCTGGCGCCCGCAGCTGTCAGAATACCAGAACGGTGATTGGCTGCAGTAACTGTTCGGCTCATCATTTTGCATCCGACACCCCACAAATATTGTTTAAAAAATCGGCTTTTGTCAAACCGCGTGATGGCGGCACAGATGGAAGTGTGTCCAATGCAGCAGGAAATAGACAAAACTCAATATGGAATCTCGACACCACTCCCCCCCCAGCTAAGCTATTGTATTCTGACAGCGGCGGATGGGGGAATCCCAAACCCACCCCCCAGCTAGGCTATTGTATTCTGACAGCGGTGGATGGGGGAATCCCAAACCCACCCCCCAGCTAGGCTATTGTATTCTGACAGTGGCGGATGGGCGAATCCCACCCCCCAGCTAGGCTATTGTATTCTGACAGCGGTGGATGGGGGAATCCCACCCCACCCCCCAGCTAGGCTATTGTATTCTGACACCGGTGGATGGGGGAATCCCAACCCCACCCCCCAGCTAGGCTATTGTATTCTGACAG
>NW_017308925.1:64262-64699 GCF_000935625.1 Nanorana parkeri | reverse complement strand
GGCTATTGTATTCTGACATCGGCGGATGGGGGAATCCCACCCCCCCCCAGGGCTGTAGCTACCATGGGGCGAGCGAGGAACTTGCCCCAGGTGCAGTTGAGAGGGGGCGCAGCCCAGGCACCTTGCTGTGCCCCCTCGCCCCTGTTGCCATGGCGAGCACAGGGCTCCACGGCAACAGGGGCACCAGGCGGCAAACGCAGCTCAGCAGGGAGAAGAGGGGCGGCACAGGCTTCAGCTTCTCCTCGGATCCCCGCTGCTCTCCCCCGCCTGGATGACATCACACGTCTGTTGGGGGAGGGCACAATTTTCTGTTCTTGCCTCAGGCGCAAAAGGAGCCGGCTACGGCTCTGCCCCACCCCCGCCCCCCAGCTAGGCTATTGTAATCTGACAGCGATGGTTGGGGCAATCCCACCACTTTCCCCCGCCGTGCTATTGTA
>NW_017308925.1:62108-64206 GCF_000935625.1 Nanorana parkeri | reverse complement strand
TATATCGATGTATATCGCACATTCACCGGTGTGAACAGCTCGTCTTATAATGACCCCCCTCCCCCCCCCCAGACGTTCCCTTTATAACCCTTTCGGTGCCATTACACTCCATCCACCTCCCAGTAAGAAGGGAATCCCTCTGGAATGTGGAATCTCCGCTCGCTGCGCCCCCTTGTGGCCGTCTTTTGAAGCGGCGCAGCGCAGAGGAGCGATCGCTGGGAGAGCTTCTAATTGGCTTCCTAGTTTTCATATCAAAGAGACGAAAGTGAAGCGAGCACAGCGGCGCGTTCAATAAGCATAATGACAGCTGCCGGCGGCTCGGAGCGACGCGCCGATCTCTGCCATTTGAAGTGCGAGTCCTTTTCTATACGGAAGAACGCAGACGCGCCGGACCCGGTGGATTATCGCCGGCGGAACGCCGCGCGCCGCTCGTTACATCTAAACATGCCGCAGGTTCGGAAAAACAACTACTAATGAGAATATCGCCGCCGGGCCTCTGGCAGCGAATGCAATTAAAGCGGAACTCCGGGCACAGAAACCTCCCGGCAAATGTCTTCACGCAACCAGATTCAGTTCTTCCAATCATGGAGGCTCAGCATCACATGTGGGCGTTACCTAGGGCGGTCTGTATGCAAATGAAGCCTGTTTAGGACCGCCCACTCCTCCAGACTGACACCCCCCCATCAAGGCATTTTGATATTTGCATAACTCCTCCCAAGAGCCCGCCCACTGCTTGCATCAGAGATGTACTGAGGCAGGACGCTGTGATGTTTTCAGGAAGCTATGTACAGCACCCTGCAGGCCCCTCCCACCAGCCATGAGTTATTGGCATTTCAACATCCATTTTTAATATATATTTAGATCTGCATTATAATAATCCCCAGTGATCCCGCCATGGAGGTCCTTGTTCAGGCACTTCTTGTGATAGGGTGACAACGCTCAGTCCCTGTCTCCTTATTGGTCTTTCTTGTTGTCACCCTGTCATATGGGCTTCTGATGGAGACTACAAGTGGCTGTTTTGACACTCATCACACAGACATGTTCCACTGTTGTCACGTGACAACGCTCAGTCCCTGTCTCCTTATTGGTCTCTCTTGTTGTCACCCTGTCATATGGGCTTCTGATGGAGACTACAAGTGGCTGTTTTGACACTCATCACGGTCAGGAAACCCGCCCTGAGAAATGCCATGCCTGCTGACAATGAGCAGCGAATAAACAGTCACTCAGGTCCGTTCACACTGGTGTGTTGCGGTAACGGCACCCCACTAAGGCAATGCAGCTCTCAGAATCGTGTGTTGTACAATGCACAGTAACACATTGCGCTATCAGAAAAAAATTCTGCATGGTCGTTTTTTAGCCCGCTGTTGTGTGTTAGCAGCCCGGAGTAACTTTCGTTTTGGGGGAATAATTACAAAAATGAACGTTCCTAATATCGTTTTTTTTCCAGTTAGAATGAAGTGTTGTAATAATACATTGTGACCGCTAGATGGAGCCAGAGGGCATGAGAATTTATTTACGCTGATCATCGGCTCCCTCTAGTGGCCACAATGTATTATTACAACCCAGTGTCTCTCGTCAAACTCTGGTGAACGTACAGTGTCAAGTCTTTACATAGTTGCACATTCACATCAGTCCCTCCCCTCAAGGAGCTTACAATCTAAGGTCCCTATATCACATGCGTACACAGAGGGCCAACTGAGAGAGGAGCCAATTAACCTACCAGCATGTCTTTGGAGTGTGGGAGGATACTGGAGTACCCGGAGGAAACCCACGCAAGCACAGGGAGAGCATGCAAACTCCTTGTAGATAGTGACCTGGCCGGGATTAGCCCCAGTGCTGCAGAAGCGCTAACCACTACTGCCCCAGCATTGAAGCCCCTCCATTGAATTGTATCTCTCTGTCTGTGGCCGCCGTTTGTCTTTCTCGCTGCGTTCTACCTGCGTTGCGGGAGGAAGTAAGCAGAACTTTCGGAATGCCGGCCGTGTTTGTTTGAACTTTCCTACATATCAGCACTTTGTGTTTCATGAGCAGAGACGTCCATTTTTCAGCGGCGCTGACCCTGCGGCTCGCTCTCTCCTGCCGGTACGCTGGTTCTTGG
>NW_017308925.1:60682-61134 GCF_000935625.1 Nanorana parkeri | reverse complement strand
GCATTTGAGGATATTTGCGAACAAAACGCGAGGGGGGGGGGGCAGGGAGTCGGAACGACGATCAATTTAAACTTCTGACAATTGCTGATCAGCTGATCGGGCGTCATCGGTGAACTGCTGCAAGGATGTTGGCTGGGCTGAAGAAGAACTCTGGGGACAGCATGAAATACGCCTATAAAATCAAGGGACAGGAAGTGAAGGGACAGGAAATGATGGGACAGGAAGTGAAGGGACAGGAAGTGATGGGACATATTGTGACGGTAATGAGGTCCGGGCACCCCAGTACTAATCAGAAAGCCCCTAGGTGGAAATTAGCCAATTATTGATATGATTAGAATCAAATACAGAGCAGACATCAGTAGCTAAGGGGTTAAAGCTCTCCAAAAATAACTTTTTACATTCCGCAGCTCATGGACTTTATTGCCCCCATCGTAGAAAACATTAAAGGAGAA
>NW_017308925.1:59871-60424 GCF_000935625.1 Nanorana parkeri | reverse complement strand
GAGCCAGCTGTCACTCACGCAGCTGGGCGGCTCCAGACATCGATGTCGGGATCCGCTCCGGCTGCGGCGTCTCAGTATACCGCGAGCTGTAGCTCCCTATATACTGAGCTTAGGGTGACGGGAGGACGCTAGTTTGTGTCCTCCCGTTACCCTAAGGAGAACTATGGGGAAAAACACTGACCCCATAGTTCTCCTTTAAGTCTTTTCCCCATAGTTCTCCTTTAAGTACCTGAGTTGGGCCCAGGCATAAGCTAAAGACCTGTGTAGCGCCCCCCTGAACCCCAAAGTGTAGAGAAGGATGACATTTCACTCTCCGGGATGGATCCTCAGCCAGGTTGTGGCATGTGAATAGTAAATTGGGTGCCAGTCACTTTAACCCCTTGCTGACCGCTGTGTTACACCCCCTTCCTGTGGCGGCCATTTTTCAGTGTTCAGCGCTGCGGTACTTTGACTGACATTTATTCCGTCATGCAGCGCTGTACTGAAATACATTTTATACCATTTTTTGGGGACAGATAAGAGCTTTCTTTTGTGGTATTTATTCACCACTGGG
>NW_017308925.1:57080-59091 GCF_000935625.1 Nanorana parkeri | reverse complement strand
TCCGATCCGCCAGCGCTGACTGGCGGAACGGACGGGGGAGGGGGCGGGTACAGCTGGCTCTGCCTCTAGATAGGCAGAGCCAGCTGTCACTCACGCAGCTGGGCGGCTCCAGACATCGATGTCGGGATCCGCTCCGGCTGCGGCGTCTCAGTATACCGCGAGCTGTAGCTCCCTATATACTGAGCTTAGGGTGACGGGAGGACGCTAGTTTGTGTCCTCCCGTTACCCTAAGGAGAACTATGGGGAAAAACACTGACCCCATAGTTCTCCTTTAAGTCTTTTCCCCATAGTTCTCCTTTAATTACCTGAGTTGGGCCCAGGCATAAGCTAAAGACCTGTGTAGCGCCCCCCTGAACCCCAAAGTGTAGAGAAGGATGACATTTCACTCTCCGGGATGGATCCTCAGCCAGGTTGTGGCATGTGAATAGTAAATTGGGTGCCAGTCACTTTAACCCCTTGCTGACCGCTGTGTTACACCCCCTTCCTGTGGCGGCCATTTTTTTTTTTGGGGACAGATAGAGCTTTCTTTTGGTGGTATTTATTCCCCACTGGGGGGGGGGGGTATTTTTTACTATATAACAAAAAAGTACGCTAAATTTTGTTTAAAAAAAACTATTCACCCTACGTTATGTTATAGAACAATTATCACCCCAATTTTTTGGTAAAATATAAAAGTCGGGGTCACGTCGGGTAAATAGACACCAAACATATCAAGCTTTAAAATTTTCTGCGCGCGCAGAAAACGACCAAACCCAAAATTGGCCATAGACGCTTTAAATGCTTTTACCGCTCATCGGTTTAGTGTTATCGGTAACTGATGGCCCGAGAATTATTGCTCGCAGTGTGCTGTATGTGTATAGGTCATTGCTGTGCTGTATGTGTATAGGGCGATGCCTTGGCTGGCACTCGTGCAGAAAGTCTCTCGGGCAAACTCATCGGCCTAAGTGGCTCCGTCGGCTAACAAAGGGGGAGGAGTCCGGTGACGTCACGGACATCGACATCACCGGACTCCTCCCCCCTTCCCTTCGTTAGCCGACGGAGCCACTTGGGGAAGGGGGAGGAGTCCGGTGACGTCGATGTCCGTGACGTCACCGGATCGCCGACGGGACTCCCGGAAGCCGGCGGAGAGGGGAGTGTTTTCATTAGCGATCAAAATAATTTTAATCGATCAAAAAGTTTAACGATTAATCGAGAAATTATTTTTTAATTTCCACAGCCCTATTAAAAAAAAGGTTTTACTATTTTATTTTTTAGCTTCTTTACGCTTTAATTTTTTAAAACTTTTTTGTTTACACTTAACTTTATTGCTATCACATATTGGGCTAACAAACCCCCTTATGTGATAGCCAATTCACATGACAGGTCCTCTTTATGGAGACATCAGGGTTCTCCAAGACCCCAAATTTAACCTAGGGACCGCCAGAGAAGCTGCTTCAGCAGCTTCTCACCGGTGTTTTGTACCGGAGAGTGACACTAAATGCAGGAAGTGATGTGATCTACCTCACTTCCTGCATTTGGGGACCGAGAAGAGATCAAAGGGAGATCGTGTACTGAGCTCCCTTTGATCTCCACTGACAGCGTCGCCAGGCCGGTCCCAGCAACACCGGGCACTCGAGCAAATGTCGGGCTCTCGGTCCTTGACACCAAAATCACTGTCAATTACAGGCAGCGCTGCATCCGACTTTTGACAGCTATGTTAGGTTACACAGCAGCGGGCTTCCCCACTGCTTGTGTAACCTAACTTGGTGAGGCAAGAGCTGTCACAGCCTCTACTCTTTGTTAGAGGTGGATGGATGGTGGATGGTTTGGACCAATGGCAAAGCGCCATTGGCCCAAGCTGTCCAATCAAAAAATGGAAAAAAAAAAACCCACTGAGGCCATCGATCTTGATGCCTCACCAGTGACGAGCAAGTGAGGGACAGGGAGGCTCCTTCCTTCCTCCACTTCCTCCATCACACTAGCCTGGGGACCGGGTTGGGGGTGAGGGTTTGGCTGGTAGGGGGGGGGCTTC
>NW_017308925.1:53344-56676 GCF_000935625.1 Nanorana parkeri | reverse complement strand
GGGGGCAGGACGTGCTGATGGCGAGGCTGGGGAATGCCTCACCCGGAAGCAGAGGTACTGCACGTCACTGCCGTGCACATGCACATGTGCAGATGCTCGTGCTGGATTCTGAGCGCACGGGCCAAGCCTGGCTTCTTGACAATTAAACTATGTTGATAGTTATGGAATCGGCAGTTTGGGAGGGGCCAGATCATAAACGCCTCAGCCCTCCCACCTGACTCCTCCAGACTGTTTTGATTGGATTATGGGCCGGCTCATTGTGACCCCCACAAGAGGGCTCACAAAAAGTGGTTGCGCCAGGCAGCCAGGAGCTCTCATTTAACATCAGAAGAAAGCCTCTCACGTAACCACCAAGAAGAAGCTCATTCTTATCAAGGGTCAACCCTTTACCTTACCCTGAGAGAGCCGAATCCAGATCCATCTTCTGTGCACTGAACTGGACACTGCCAGAATCCACCAGAACCAGAACTTTGCTACTCTCATTTTTATTCTTTCTTATGTCACTCTTGTTACATTTGTCTCCCTTTTGTAACATCTTTTTCTGTCTATTTTTCCTGCACTCCAGAGAGAGAGAGAAACAATCACGGAGGGAAAAGCTGCTGCTGTGCTTTCTTCTTTAGCATGCTCTGCAAAACCAGTGTGACGGGGGGCACCATGTGATAAACGTCTGTAAAATAAAGACTTTCTATGTATTTCTTGGAAGAATTTAGAAAACGACAATATAAAAACGTGTAAAGTTACAAAAACAAACAAATAAACGCGTCCAAAACTATTATAGCGTATTTTCCTCCCGTGACCCTGAGGAGAACTATGGGGAAAAGCCCTGACCCCATAGTTCTCCTTTAATAGAATTGATATGAAATTCAGGGAAATTTGTTTTGCTTCATTTTTCGAGATTCGGGGATTCGGAAAAATTAGTTTGCGGTAGTCCGGTCGAAATCTCGTTTCGTGCGTTGCGTTTTTTAGTCTGCAGAAGAGGAAAAAAGAAAAAAAGCGTGAGGCTCCCCCCCCAATTCATACCAGACCCTTTAGATCTGGTAGGAATGTTAGGAGGGACCCCCCAAGTTAAAACAAAAAAAAAATGTGTTCCCCCCAAAATCCATACTAGGCCCTTTAGGTCTGATAGAAATTTAAGGGGGAACCCCAAAACCCCCTCCCCTTACCAGGCCACGTGCCCTCGGCATTGTGAGGGTGTCCCCATGTCGATGGGGACAAGGGCCTCTTCCCCACAACCCTGACCCGGTGATTGTGGGGGGCTGCGGGCAAGGGGGCTTATTTGCATTGGGGTACCCCTTTAATGAAGGGGCACCCAGATGCCGCCCCCCCCCTTGTGAATGAGTAAGGGGCACTTGTACTACTAACCATTCACTAAAGGGTTAAATAAAATAGTTATTAAAGAGTCCAGACTTTTGATAAAATCCTTTAATTTAAAAATAGAAAATGGCTCCATGGATGTAATCCGGCGTCAATCACGATGCACGACGCCCCCCACCCCCCGAAATAAAATAAAAGTCCCACCGCACCACGACCGTCCGAACCCGACGAAAACTCGCCGCAAAATGACATTCAGCCCGAAAGTCAACAGATGGGCGGAGCGAGCTGTGAGGTCACGACTGGCTCCGCCCATTTCACATTCTCAGCTGTCAAATGCTACATAGCAATCGGGAACTCCCCAATGCCATTGGGGTCTGTGAGCCCAGGTGTGATATGAAAGGTATAATGACACCTCGGCTCACAGACCCCAATGGCATTGGGGAGTTCACGAATGTCACTTTGCCGCAACGATAATTTGTACAGACTACGGCTGACGCATTTCAGAATAGGAAATTCGGATTCGTTTGCATTCGTTATATCTGCAATTCCGGGAGGAAGTCACCCAGCGTGATAAATAGGTCCATTAGTCTTCTTCTGGAGAGCCGACAGAGCGATGCCGAGCCAGCCGAATAGTTATTTATTCCAATGGACTATTTACTGCGACTCCTTCACAGGATGAGAAACATTGAGACATTCTTTCCTTACAAATAGAAGATTGTGATCTCCATGACCAGAATTTTGAAGAAACGTCTCCTAATCCACAGTGTGCTCTTCGGTCCATAAAGAGAAACCGACAGACACCTGCCGTGCCCATTATGAGGGGCCCCCACCATCCCTGTGCTGAGTTCCCGGGTCTGTACACCCGCTGTGCCCATTATGAGGGGCCCCCACCATCCCTGTGCTGAGTTCCCGGGTCTGTACACCCGCTGTGCCCACTATGAGGGGCTCCCACCATCCCTGTGCTGAGTTCCCGGGTCTGTACACCTGCTGTGCCCACTATGAGGGGCTCCCACCATCCCTGTGCTGAGTTCCCGGGTCTGTACTGATCTGCTTCCCTGTTCTCCTCCCTGCTGAGAGCCCCTTCATGTTGCGGTCTGTGTCTGCAGCCGGTGCCCAGCATGGGAGGAGAGACCGCTGTGCCTCTGCAATCCTCCGCTGCTCCTCTCCGTGTCTCCTCCACTCCTACGTTCCCTCTCTTACGGCTTGATTGCTGCTCCTCTCCGTGTCTCCTCCACTCCTACGTTCCCTCTCTTACGGCTTGCTCCCATCCAGCGGCTGGGACTAATATCCAGCCCCCTATTATTGGCTATTTTAAATTGCAATAGCCAATAGCAGGCTGCCTATTGCACCCGCCCACTGCCTTCTGTCATTTAGCAGAGGAGGAGCTGAAGGAGAACTTTCACCTACAGTTCCCTCCCCTGCTGATTGACAGCAGGCAGCTGCCGGTCCCCAGCTAAAGCTATTGAAGTGGAAATGTGACACTAGGGGTCTAATAAACATCTAATGTCACCTTTAAAGAGAACCTGTCATATCTAATGTGCTATCACATAGGAGGCTTTCAACCTGTGACGTCACCCGGCAGCAGAATCTGGACAGCAGCGCCATCTGGCGGCACATTAAGTGAATGACACGCGCCGCCTGCTGCCTATCTCTGACCTCCATCGAAAGCCGATCGTACCCCATCATATGGTTCTCTGTTCATGAAGCAATGGCTGCCACTACAAGAAAGTAATGTTTTGCAAAGAGCCGGCTAGTCTCAGCATCGAGCATGCGCAGTGTGCCTTGGAAGGAAGGGGGGGGCGCTCGCTGAGGTTTTACGCATGCGCAATGGACCCGGACCAGCCGAGTTGAGAGCGCGCGCGCAGTGCCCGTGACGCACACTCAGCGGCTGTCACTCACACGCGGGAGCGCGCCCTGTGGGTTCTGCGCAGCCCCGGTCAGGGAGAGGCGGCGCGTGCGCAGTGTCGGTGACTCGGTGGAGGAGCTCCGGTGATGAGAAGACGGTGAGGGGGCTCCAG
>NW_017308925.1:51290-53253 GCF_000935625.1 Nanorana parkeri | reverse complement strand
TGTTTAGGGGGGTTTCCTTGGGGTCTAGGGGCCTCATCATTGAGGGTCTCTGATGCTGAATGTTTGTTCCTTTTATAGGTTTGTCGGCTCTTCCGGGACCATCACCATAAAATGCAAGGACCTGCGGGTAATCCATCTGGAGATCACGGGGATGGACGAATGTATCAACATCGCCAGTTCTATTGAGGTGAATGGGGAAGAGTACATTGGTGGTACTAGGGGGTTTTCTTGGGCGCACAGTCGGCGGGGGGGGGGTTAGAGGGTCCTCTGAATATAGGCAATTCTTAGGTGGCAGACATGAACCTCCCATTGAGGTAAACCATAACGTGCTGGGATCAGCTTCTTGGTTATTATTATACGGGATTTATATAGTGCCAACAGTGTGCGCAGCGCTGTACAATATAAGGAAGACATGACAATCACAATACAATTCAAGGCAAGATGGTAAGGAGAGGCCCTGCCCCTGAGGGCTTACAATCTAAGAGGGAGGGGCCAGTGATACATGAGAAGGTAGATGTGTGGGGGATGAATGGTATGAGAATGTGATGGTTGAGAGGTTAGGTTGAGGTGGGATCGGCTTCCCTGAAGAGATGAGTCTTAAGGGAACGCCAAAAGGCAGTCAGAGCGGGCGACAGACGGACAGGTTGGGGTAGAGAGTGGAGCCTGTGTGGTGGAAGGCCAATGAGGAGGGAGTTGCAATGGTTAATGAAGAGTCCATCGATAGGCCCAAATTGCCTCGGTTCAGCCGCTCTCCACGAAGCAAAGACTTACCCAATAGAGGGGTCACCCGACTTCAGAAATCCAACCAGACTGATTGGCGTTCCTTCTGGTTTGATGACTCGTTCACTCAGCGACACCATCGTATAGGACATGTAGCCAATGTGTTTGGGAGGTTTGTTTCTCATTGTGTTCTGTGCTGTTTGTAGGCCTTATCCACCCTGGAGTCCATCTCCCTGATGTACCCGTTCTTCTACCGGCCCATGTTCGAGGTGACCGAGGACGGCTGGAACACTTTCCTTCCCGAACAAGAATTTGAACGTCTCGGCTCGGAGGTACTCTCGGGTCTTCGTGAGTTGCACGTTTCCTCTTCCTGGTCGGTGGGAGAGAATTATCTTATGAATTCCATTTATTAGATATGATGGCTGCACCCCCCACTCCCCCTTATAACTTCCAGTCATTGGATATGGTGGCTGCACCCCCCACTCCCCCTTATAACTTCCAGTCATTAGATATGATGGCTGCACCCCCCACTCCCCCTTATACCTTCCAGTCATTAGATATGATGGCTGCACCCCCCACTCCCCCTTATACCTTCCAGTCATTGGATATGATGGCTGCACCCCCCACTCCCCCTTATACCTTCCAGTCATTGGATATGGTGGCTGGACCCCCCCACTCCCCCTTATAACTTCCAGTCATTAGATATGATGGCTGCACCCCCCACTCCCCCTTATACCTTCCAGTCATTAGATATGGTGGCTGCACCCCCCACTCCCCCTTATACCTTCCAGTCATTGATCCTGCCAGTAAACCAGAGAAGGGTAGAAGGGGTGATCTTTAGTCCTGTTGCACTTCCTGTACTAAGGTAACCACGCTGCTTGCCCCAACATAGATGCAGTGGAGTGAGCGTTGTCACCCTAGAACAGGAAGTGGTTTACTGGCAGGATCACCAGGCGAAAATGAAGCGGATAAAGCCTGAAAATGAAAACGAATGCAGACGCCACATCCAGGGACGGCTCCGCTGCAACATTTATATTGTTACTTCCGGTTTTATATACACTTTAGGATATCGTACATGAGATGGAAGCGGCTCCGACTCTCCAGATCTATGTAACCTTCACCTCTTGTGACCTGCTCACCCAACCTGCCGCTTCTAGAGACATCCGGGGGGGACATTGTATTGAATCCTGATGGTTGTTTGGCTACCGTGGCTTGCTGTACAGTGCCCCCCCCCCCACCCCCC
>NW_017308925.1:49518-51108 GCF_000935625.1 Nanorana parkeri | reverse complement strand
TAGCCTGGTCTAATCTGGATTTACATTTAGCTTCTTGCGTCCTGCGGCACATGGTCTTCCTGCGTGTGTAGGCCGGGCAGTGCAAAGGAAGTGATGGGAGGAAGCGGCTGTGCAGGATAAGATAGAGGCCAGATCTGCTGACGGAATCATGTTCTGTGTCATGTAAAAGAAGACTTAAGGTGCCCATACACCTTACGACCATCGCAAGACTTTGGTCTTGCGATGGTCGTATGCTTCTTGAAAGCCCGTACGTTCTGCCCACCTTGGACGGGCAGATCGTACGGCTTCCGATGACGGCAATGCATACGGGCAGGGTCCGCCGGCGCACCCCGGCCCGTTCCGCAGCTATCGGGCGAGCAGGCTAGAAACCCGCCGAGAATTGTACGATTCTCGGCGGGTTTTCGAACATGTTGGGTTGACAAAAGACGTGCGACCGTAAAGTAGAAACGGTCACACGTCTTAGTTCACACTGCTCGATTCTCGTACGATCGCGGGATTTCGCCCGATTCTCGTACGAGAATCGAGCAGTGTATGGGCACCTTTAGCAATTTATCGCGCGGTAATTCCCGCGATATCGCTCTTCAATGCTTTGCAATGGGGCAAAGGGTCCTGCTGTTGCGGGTTGTGTGTCGCTACAGCAGTACCCTTTTTGGAGCGGATTTTGCCGCGATTCCAGCTTGCTCAATGCAAGCATTTGCGCGATATCGCGCAGAATGCAAATCGCGTGACAAACGCGCGATTTGCGAATCGCGCAGTGTGAATGGGGCCTAAGAGAGCATAGCAAGCTTGTGAAACATGTTCTGCGCCACTTTCCTGAACGTGTCGGAGTACCAGGAGATGGTCCGATAGAAGTTTATGGGGCTGTGTCCTGAGGCTGGAGATGGTCCTATAGAAGTTTATGGTGCTGTGTCCCGAGGCTGGAGGTGGTCCGATAGAAGTTTATGGGGCTGTGTCCTGAGGCTGGAGATGGTCCGATAGAAGTTTATGGGGCTGTGTCCCGAGGCTGGAGATGGTCCGATAGAAGTTTATGGGGCTGTGTCCTGAGGCTGGAGGTGGTCCTATAGAAGTTTATGGTGCTGTGTCCTGAGGCTGGAGATGGTCCTATAGAAGTCTATGGTGCTGTGTCCCGAGGCTGGAGATGGTCCTATAGAAGTTTATGGGGCTGTGTCCCGAGTCTAGAGATGGTCCTATAGAAGTCTATGGTGCTGTGTCCCGAGGCTGGAGATGGTCCTATAGAAGTTTATGGGGCTGTGTCCTGAGGCTGGAGATGGTCCGATAGAAGTTTATGGTGCTGTGTCCTGAGTCTAGAGATGGTCCTATAGAAGTCTATGGTGCTGTGTCCCGAGGCTGGAGGTGGTCCTATAGAGGTTTATGGGGCTGTGTCCTGAGGCTGGAGGTGGTCCGATAGAAGTTTATGGGGCTGTGTCCCGAGTCTAGAGATGGTCCTATAGAAGTCTATGGTGCTGTGTCCCGAGGCTGGAGATGGTCCTATAGAAGTTTATGGGGCTGTGTCCTGAGGCTGGAGGTGGTCCTATAGAAGTTTATGGGGCTGTGTCCTGAGGCTGGAGATGGTCCGATAGAAGTTTATGG
>NW_017308925.1:45526-49262 GCF_000935625.1 Nanorana parkeri | reverse complement strand
ATAAGGAAATGTTCATTTTTCCTTCAATAATTTAGGAATAATAGGTATTCATATTCAAAATGAGCATAACCTTCCTGCCTGCCGTAGCATGGAGTCCCGGATTGCTCTAGCTCCAAGTCACATGACCATGCGCAGAGTCTTAAATTCATGAATAAAGGTTCTATTGGCATCAAAGCCCATAAGGTAAGAGTTCTGAAGAAGCTTTGCATAGCTCAGGGTTTAGGTCATGTGACCCAGGATAAGGAGGTGGCTTACAGTAGATCCAAGGCTTTGGGTTCCTCTCCTGTGATTGGTCAGGAAAGCTCTTTGCGGTTGGATGGCGCAGCATCACAATATAATCTTCTTCTTCTCTTACAGACGGATGAATGGCGGCTGAGCTACGTGAACCAAGATTTCTCTGTGTGCCAGTCCTACCCTCCCATCGTCATCGTCCCCAAATCCATCGACGACGAATCTCTCCGGAAAGTAGCCGCCTTCCGGCAAGGGGGGAGGTTCCCGATCCTCAGCTATTACCATCGGAAGAACGGGATGGTGAGTGTTCCTTATGGCACCGGGCACCCAGAGCTGGCTCTTCATAGCTTGTCCTTCCATATGAGGGTCCAGAGAGCAGGTAAAGCGGAAGTACAATGTACATTACCGTCCTGTTCCTGGTATGGTGGGGGGTATACACGCCGGGGTATGTTCCTGGTATGGTGGGGGTATAAACACTGGGGTATGTTCTGTGGAAAGGGGGCAGAATGTTGGAATTGATCTTGAAGAATAGGGAGCAATCATTTTGTGTCTTTCAGGTTTAACATCCTGCAGGAAAGTTTGATCAAGCTGGTGGAGGCGAGCAACGACCAATCACATAACATGGACCGCTGGCTTAGCAAGCTGGAGGCCTCGAACTGGCTGAGCCACCTCAAGGAGATTCTGACCACCGCCTGCCTGGCGGCGCAGTGCATTGATCGGTGAGTGGACCAGAACACGTCCGATCGGAGCTGATATTTGTGATCATAGCCGTCCCAATAATTCCGTGTTCCCTGTATGTCTCTGTGCCAGGGAGGGGGCATCGGTGTTGGTCCATGGGTCAGAAGGCATGGATTCCACCTTACAAGTGACGTCTTTGGCTCAGATCATCCTGGACCCCAAATGCAGAACCATCCGCGGCTTTGAGGCCTTGATTGAGAAGGAATGGTTACAGGTAAGCGTAGGGGGCGAGGGGACGGAGCGTAGGGGGCGAGGGGACGGAGCGTAGGGGGCGAGGGGAC
Source organism: Nanorana parkeri (assembly GCF_000935625.1). Lineage (NCBI taxonomy): Eukaryota > Metazoa > Chordata > Amphibia > Anura > Dicroglossidae > Nanorana > Nanorana parkeri. The sequence continues at coordinate 48,012 of NW_017308925.1, read as the reverse complement.
GGAGCGTAGGTGGCGAGGGGACGGAGCGTAGGGGGCGAGGGGAAGGAGCGCAGGGCAATGTGATTTGGGGAGATGGAGGCGGGGACTAGCTGCATCTTAATAACACCCGTCTCTTCCCTCAGGCCGGTCATCCTTTCCAGCAACGCTGTGCACAGTCCGCGTACTCCAACCGGAAGCAGAAATGGGAGGCCCCGACGTTCCTGCTGTTCCTGGACTGCGTGTGGCAGATCCTCCGACAGTTCCCGTGCTCCTTCCAGTTTAATGAACGCTTTCTCGTCACGCTCTTTGAGCACGCCTACGCCTCTCAGTTTGGAACCTTCCTCTGCAACGACGAGTGTGAGAGGTCAGTGCCCAGCCAATAGGGAAATGGTCTAAAATGCATCTGTCACCCTGCTTTGTTATAAAGCTGAACACCAATCAGACCGATTATTGCAGGCGTGTGTTCGTTACATTTATTACATGCAAGCCGTGTGATTGGCTGAATGAATGTGACTTGGTATCAGCCTTGTGCAATCAGTACACAGCAGAGCTCAGACTTGGGGAGAGAGCAGAAGGAGCCACTCAGGCCTGTTACAATGCACTAAATCGAGAAAAATATATATCAAAGCGCTAAAGGTGTAACTCATATGAAACTTAGTATAACCAAGTGATATAGTGAAATTTTAGGTTTAGGCGGTCTAGCCCTAAAACAAGTGATATGTCTTGCATAGAATCATAAAAGAAATATATATAAAATTAATAGTACAATAGTGCTGTGGAAAAACAGAAAATGATTGGGACAATACAAAATTTCAACCAAAGTGTAAAGACCTCGAATATGTAAACGATCCGTGCAAAAACTATATATTAATAAATTGGTCAACGAAAAATAAACGTAAAAAACGTATACAAAGGAAGTTGTTAATGATGTATATTGATGGTGGTATATATTTCGTAGCGGTGGTCCGACAGCCCCCCTTGGGTGGGTACTCACCAAATGGAGTTGGATCAAAGGCTTTTAGTTGGTGACACTTGAGCCTGCAATCGTGCTTTCAAACTTGGACCCAGTTGTTTTTACTCTCAGTCCCTGCAAGGTGAGTGTTTGGTTTTTCTCCCTTGTAGCGCCGGCAGTATCCCAGAAGTAAAGCTGGATCGTCTCAGGCGCAGTGTCAAACGAAACTCCTTGCCGTGGTCCCGCAATATTTCAAAGATAAAAAAAAGGAGAGAGCCCTCATAGTGTAGCGTGCAAAAACATTTAGCTTTATTACAAGTAGTAACTTACACAGGCAAAAAAATCCGGCCGGCACAAGCAGCTCAGGAACAAACTTTTAAAACCCTCGTGTGCAAATCTAGCGTCTGCCCTCTTTGACGCGTTTCGTCAGGTGAAGGAGACAAGGTAGGTGGTGGGCAACCGCAGGGATTACTTAGGCAAGAAATAAACAGAAAGTCCGACTGGGTGAAAAGACACGTTGCTCGAACCTTTGATATATATTTTTCTCGACTGTTGATAGGATTCTTCTATCCTCTTTTTAGAGCTGCTTTAGGTCTTAATTTATTATACATTTCCACTTTAGTCTCCTTTCCAGAAGCGCGGATTATCTATTTCTCACAATGCACTTAATGTACCAACAAGAAACATGCTGGGGGGGGGTTTGAACAGAGCGGACCCATAGGACAATGATGCAGAGAACGGCACCATCAGCATTCAAGACCTGCCCACTGAAGACCTCTTCAGGACCTTGGACCAGGATTGAAGATCCTTGCAAAAGCCTATGTATGCAGAGAGAAGAAATATTGGGGGAGGGGGGGGATGAATCTAAAGCTCGTCTCCAGACAATAATGGTTTTTCATATGAGGAGGGTACATTTTGGAGTTGTGCTTTAATCCGAATTTGGGTTTTAAGTAGGGATGCACCAATATATCGGCCGAAAATGGCACTTTTGGCATAATGACACAGGAGGCTGAACTCTCCTCCCCGCACCGCTCGATCAGCCTCCTGTGACAGCGTGGCAGAGAGGAGAGCGGGTGGTCAGTGATCGCTGAGTGTTTGTAGATAATTGAGGACATGGTATGGTTACTATATCAATTATGAATGAATGGGAAGTGATCTACATCACCTCCATCACTTCCTGTTCATTCATGATTGTGGTTATAGTAAACACACTCTGTCATCATGTTATGAATGATCAGGAACACTCAGTATAGAGGATTCCTGATCATTGATAACACAGGGGATACAGAATAAGAGATTGAGGGCTCTGTGTCTCTTTTTCTATTTTAAAAGGGAAATATCAGGGGGTCTGTTTAGATCCCCAATATTTCCCCCGAAGCCGCTAAAAGTAATGTAAAAAAATAAAAATATTTAATAAAAAAAATGAGTTAATAAATATAAAAAAATTGAAAAGTTTATAAAAAATTAAAATAAAAAAACATTTTCGGTTTTGTGTCGGTTTTAAAATGTCCATTTCGGTGCACCTCTAGTTTTAAGTATTTTCATTGTCCTATAT
>NW_017308925.1:44337-45507 GCF_000935625.1 Nanorana parkeri | reverse complement strand
ACCAACCAACAGAGCTCCGCAAGTTCTCCAATCCCTTATTCGAAGCCAACGGGCTGGTGATCTGGCCATCAGTCGCTCCCCAGAGCCTTCAGTTGTGGGAAGGTATGGATGCTGCAGATCTCATTTATTATTCCTTCTGACCTTACGTGACACCTGGTGAGATGTTCATGTCGGGGGAGGGATCATTGTAGTCCTGAGTCTGTTCTTTCGGCACTCCTGTACAGAGCTCAGGACTAAGAAACGAGCCGAGGAGCGTACACGTTAGTGGAAGATACCGTATGTTGCCCTCCATAACACGCACCTGACCATAAGACACACCAAGGGAGGGTTCGGGTTCTGTGTAGTTCCTGACAGCTGAGACAGGTGGCGCTGTGATTAAATCGCCACGGTCTCGGTGATCACACAGAGCAGATGAAAGAACGGACGTTCTTCGTCTGCTCTACGGGCTCTATGGTGAGCTCCTACGCCATGGTCACGGGTCCCCCAGAGGAGCAGACAGAATGGCCGCTGCTCCTTTGATACAAGTGATCTAACCAGATCACACTTCCAGCTGTACCCGCCCCCTCCCCCGTCCGATCCGCCAGTCAGCGCTGGCGGATCGAAGCGGGGAGGGGGGAATCGGTTGTGCTCAGCATCCACCTTTTGATCAGAAATAGGCCGAGTGCTACATGCACCGGGTCCCCCGCAGGATTCAGAAATCATTTTTAGCGGTAATACTTTTTATTTTTAAGCAAAAGTGGATTTCTGTATTCCTGACACACTTCCTGTCTTAGGGTGACAACGTCGCTCGTCCATAGATAAGAGTATGAGTGAGCAATGTCACCCCAGGACAGGAAATGTGTCACTGGCAGGATCTCCAGGTAAAACTAAAGGAAGAGAAGCTTGAAGAGTGAAAACTAACGCAGCCGCTGATTACAACAAGGAGCTGCAAGTGAAGGTGAACGCTCTGAGGAGGCAGCTGGCCGAGCTGGAGACCGAGGACGGGATGCTGGAGACCCCGTAGGGTGGACTTCCTCTGCCAGTCGCCCTGTTGTGTGCTGTATGTGCCCTGAGGCGGGGGGAGGGCTCCATGTTTACAATAACTGTCATGCATGCACTACATGTTCCTCTCGTGCATTCCCGATATGAATCTCCTGTGAATGTGGACAACATAGGGACCACGGTGGTGGC
>NW_017308925.1:42169-44148 GCF_000935625.1 Nanorana parkeri | reverse complement strand
CCCTTCCCTGACAAGGCCGTAATGAAGAGGTCCTTCCCTCTATGCTGGACTCCCCAATTCTTTTATTTGTTACAACCACGAGGAGATCCAGGGAGACGTCATTGTTGTATTGTGTACATCTCCGATCGTCCCGCACACGCATGGTGCTCTTTATATTTAATGATTGGATTTATGGTCAGTCAGTGGACAGACTTCAGGTGACCTCTGACCCCCTCCCCCCCCCACATACCCTAAGCTGAGGTGTCAGAATGTGAGGTAGCTGAGCGTTGCCCTCTGACAGACAGAAAACCAAATCAGAGGCCAACACGACTCCACCACAATTGTCTGTCCAATTCTAGTCATTGTAAGTGTCATTAAACCCTCCAAAGAAAACAGATACAGCAGCGCCCGGCCCGTGTGATCATCGCCTTTTACTCTCCGCCTGTCCGTTGACCGGAGCTCTGCCCCTCCCCTGACGATGACCGGAGCTCTGCCCCTCCCCATGACCGGAGCTCTGCCCGTGACCGGAGCTCTGCCCCTCCCCTGCTGATGACCGGAGCTCTGCCCATGACCGAACTCCGCCCCTCCCCTGACATCACTTTATTTAATGCAGGACATAGAAGTGCCGTATAGTAGCAGTTTGTAAATTTGACATCACAGGTCAGACTGGAGAGGTAACGTGAAGAGAGGAAACATTCCATATATAAACGATGACATCATGGTATGGTGATATTTGGCGGCATGTGAGGTCAGAGGAATCCCAGCCGAGTACATGTAGAAAATGAACATATCTGCGGTTTTGTCGGCGACATTTGTGAGGCCGAATTCCATCGATAGATCCGTATTCACAGATCCCTTTCCTGGGCCATCGTTGCCTCGTCTTACTTTTCAATCCTTCTGAATGGCCGTCTCCAATCTTACCACCAGGTGGCGGTGCTGATCCAGTTTCCACCGTCCTGGAACTCCTGCACATTTGCTTTGCACTCGGTTGTAATGAAGACTCTACACGTATGTTCTGTAATTCCTCTGTATATGTACAATGTTCATAAAATGATTCTACCGAGGCGGTGTGAGTGTCTCCTTCACGTGGTGTAACGCACGCCGCCACTGGACGCTAGAGAAGGGGAGGCGTGTTCTCTGGAGGGACGCTTCTCTGTCTGGCAATCCGATGGGCGTGTCTGGGTTTGGCGGTTGCCAGGGGAACGGTACTTGCCTGACTGCATTGTGCCAAGTGTAAAGTATGGGGGGGTTCAGGGGTTGGGCTCCGCCCCTTAGTTCCAGTGAAGGGAACTCTTAAGGCATCAGCACACCAAGACATTTTGGACAATTTCATGCTCCCAACTTTGTGGGAGGAGTTTGGGGACGGCCACTTCCTGTTCCAACATGACTGCGCACCAGTGCACAAAGCAAGGTCCATAAAGACATGGATGGGGGAGTTTGGGGGGGGGCGTGACTGGCCGCACAGAGTCCTGACCTCAACCCCATAGAACACCTTTGGGATGAATTAGAGGCGGAGACTGTGAGCCCCTCCCCCAACATCAGCACCTGACCTCACAAATGGTCCAACATCCCCATAGACACACTCCTAAACCTTGTGGACACCTTCCCAGAAGAGGCGGAGCTGTTATAGCGGCAAAGGGCGGAGCCAACCCAATACTGAACCCTCCGGACTAAGACTGGGGGGCCATTAAAGTTCATGTGCGTGTGAAGGCGTCCCAATACTTCTGGCAGTATAGTGTACATCCCCATATACGCAGGGGCGTAACTAGAAATCACAGGGCCCCATAGCAAAATTTTGTATGGGGCCCTGTGATTTCTAGTTACGCCCACCTGATAACCCAAACAGCCCACCTGAGGATGACCCTGCAGAGCCCACCATAGACTCTCTATGGTGGGCTCTGCAGGGTCTCAGGCGGGCGGTCAAGCCCTCTTACCTGGCAGCCCTGATCCTCTGTCCGCCTCCTTCTCCTCCACGATCGACTCCTCCGTCACTGGGCCCC
>NW_017308925.1:38480-40761 GCF_000935625.1 Nanorana parkeri | reverse complement strand
GATCACTGCCGATGACGGGCCCAGCCACCTCCTCCGAAGCTGCTGGTTGTCACCGACTCAGCAGCGGCTGTGAGAAGGAACGGAGCGTTCCTCCTCACAGCCGCCAGTGACAGCCGGCAGCCTGGCTGTCCGAGTCAGATGCCATAGCGACCCGGGCGGCCGGTTATAGATTCATGCAGGTACCATTTTTTCTAGTTTTACTATTTTGGGTTAGGGGGACGCACTGGAGTCCCAGCGTGCATTTTTGGTTGCTGGGCCCTGCACCTTATTAGGAGGAGTTGGCTACCTCCCAGGTACACCTGCATGTATTTTATCGACTTCATTAATATGCTCACACTTGGAGACTCGGATACAGAGAGTTAGGACCGCACTTTGCAGAGGTGCCTTGGCGCGGCAGTGCGGCTTCTACATATTTTTGGCCAAAAGTTTGTGCAACTAAAACCTCTGATTTTAACGCATACTGTTGACAGGGCTACTTGTTTGGTTGCAGGCTGGCTGGCAGGTTGAGGCTGGGGAATTTTTGTGATGTCCTGGCCGGGCCCCGCCGTGCCTTGGGCCCCATCGCGGCCGCCTGGGTCGCTATCGTGATTGTTACACCACTGCATATACGGTGTGAAATGTGGTCTTGGCGCGGCCCCCGGGCCTATTGAGGGTAGAATTTGCCACAAGGCCACTGAGGCGGCAGAGGGACAGCAGGGGTGTAGAATCTCCCTACGCCCGAGGCATGCAGTTCTGGGACCCCGGGTGGGCTGTTGTTTTTATTTGGGCAAGGAGGGCCGAATGTGGAGCGGGGGGAAGCGGCTCGTTCGTTTGCATGTAATCTCGGCGATGTCACCAAGATCACTTGTAGTAGGAGTGCGCGGTTGGGGCCCATTCACACCAAAATCGAATGTTACCACCAGGTGGCGGTAGTGATGCAGCAACAACACTATTGTACCTTTTCGCTCCGATACATTGTGATCTGCTTTTCAATGGCTGGAGGAAGGACCCCGGAAAATAATTGCGGCCGCTTCGTACCGCTACGTTGTGCTGATTAAAAAAAAACATGTTGCATGTTTTTGTTTTTTTTCTTTCCAGCGGAGTGACCGAGCCCCATTCATACACATCATTTTTGGGTTACCTTCCCGCTGACATCCGTTGAAGTGGATCTGGTGTGAATGGGGAATAAAGCGGCCCCAGGTGATGGCGGGTGGAACGTCTTCTAGGCCTATGCGGTGAGGTCGCGGCAGCCAAAGCCAGGAAACGCCGATCGGCTGTGATCAGCAGGTTCGGGGTCATGTGACCTAAAGGTGCAGCAGGAGAGCGTTGGGCCCCTGAGGTCCTCAAGGTCTTCATTTAAAGTGAATCGGACGCCTCTGGCCGCGACACAGCTAGATCCATCTCTGTAGAGTTCAGCTTTAACCTTTTCACTGCCACCGACGTATGTCATACATTGCTGGCAGCGGGGCCCCTCAGGGGACGCCGGGGACTCTGTTTCCATGTGTCAAGCCGACAGCCGGCTCTATACCGGAAGCCAGTGCGCTCCCCGGCCCGGCATGTCATTGCTCGGCTGCAGAAGCCGGAAGTTTCATGGCGGCTCTGGCCTCCGGGAGTCTGTGTAAAAGGGAATCGGCTGCCAGCGACGTATGACAACATGGCGGCAATCTGCGCTGTAATAGCTCGGAGGGGAACGGTGACACCGGGAGTCTAATGTCACCTTAAAAAGAACCTGTCACTTCCAATGACATTGGATTCTAAGCCCCTCCCCCAATTAAGTAAACAAAAAAGTTGTAAAAAAAAGTAAAAAGCTAAAAAAAATGTAAGTTCCCCCCTCCCCCACTCGTGCACACGTATTAGACCCCGTTCACATGTAGCGACATACCTTTTGCAGCGGCCGGGATAGCGCGACTTTCGGGGTGACGATCCAGCGACGGTAGCGCGACCTTCTCCGTCGGGCTCCATAGAAAAAAAGCAAAATCCGCCGAAAAAAGGGTCCGGTAGAAGCGACATGCGACCGCGACGCGCGACATGGAGTTAAGACAGCTCCATTGACTATCATTGGCCGGCGACTTCTCGCGCGACAAGTCGCTATATGTGAACGGGGCCTTAATGTAAGTCCCCCTCCCCCGCGCGTGCACACGTATTAATGTAAACATGTGTCAGGTGCGCCTACGTATCGTGTCAGGTGCGCCTACGTATGTACAATGACAATCGCGCCCCCACATGTTGGGTATCGCCGCGTGCACCACAGCGGTAATTCCGGGGCCGATATTCACAGATATCTCTAAACTGATGACCTGTA
>NW_017308925.1:33359-38149 GCF_000935625.1 Nanorana parkeri | reverse complement strand
GGGGGGGGGGGCTTTTAAAGCTCCGCCTACGGACAGTTTGGGGCGCCGTATTTTGTCGCCATTTGATGCAATTTTTAAGCCGTCCGTGTCGGGAATCTTCCGACTTCTCTTTTATATTTTACAAAATATTCTGTATTGTTTTTTGTTTCAAAAATCCTCTCCCGCCATTTTGTTCTGCGGCGTCACAATATATTTATGATGGTTTGAGGCCTAAAATGTGGATTATCACGCGGGGGGGGGACGCAGAAGCAGCGAAAGGGTTAATCATCTGTGTAACCAGACGGGGGACGGGTGGCGTCACATATGTGCGACCCCGAATTCTCCACTTCATCTCCTTCAGAACACGCCGCCAGTGGGCCAGCCCAGGGATTAACGTGTTACAGCGAGTCTACTGCACCGGATCAATGCTGAGGACGCAGAGGACACATCCTCATTGGCTCCCCGATCCTCCTGCATAGACTGCGCTGATGATTGGCCGACGAGCCTGGAACACTTGTATCTACTTTGGAATGAATGTCTATGACGGAGATGGGCAAACTCCGATCCTCCAGCTACAAACTACAACTCCCATTATGCATCTGCCTCTGGGAGTCGTGGCTGTGGCTGTCAGAGTCCACGAGAGGCGGAGTCTACTGATGGACCCCTATAGGAGGCGGAGTCTACTGATGGAACCCTATAGGAGGCGGATTCTACTGATGGATCCCTATAGGAGGCGGAGTCTACTGATGGACCCTCTATAGGAGAGGCAGAGTCTGCAGATATACCCCTATAGGAGGCGGAGTCTACTGATGGACCCTCTATAGGAGAGGCAGAGTCTGCAGATATACCCCTATAGGAGAGGCAGAGTGAACTGATGGACCCCCTATGAGAGGCGGAGTCTACTGATGGACCCCTATAAGAGGTGGAGTCTACTGATGGACCCCTATAGGAGAGGTGGAGTTTACTGATGGACCCCTATAGGAGAGGCGGAGTCTGAAGATAGACCCCTATAGGAGAGGCAGAGTGAACTGATGGACCCCTATAAGAGGTGGGGTCTACTGATGGACCCCTATAGGAGAGGTGGAGTCTACTGATGGACCCCTATAAGAGGCGGAGTCTACTGATGGACCCCTATAGGAGAGGTGGAGTCTACTGATGGACCCCCATAGAAGGCGGTGTCTACTGATGGACCCCTATAGGAGAGGTGGAGTCTGCAGATGGACCCCTATAGGAGGCGGAGTCTACTAATGGACCCTCTATAGGAGAGGCGGAGTCTGCACATAGACCCCTATAGGAGAGGCAGAGTGAACTGATGGACCCCTATAAGAGGTGGAGTCTACTGATGGACCCCTATAAGAGGTGAAGTATACTGATGGACCCCTATAGAAGGCGGAGTCTACTGATGGACCCCTATATGAGAGGTGGAGTCTGCAGATAGACCTCTATAGGAGGCGGGGTCTACTGATGGACCCCTATAAGAGGCGGAGTCTACCGATGGACCCCTATAAGAGGCGGAGTCTACTGATGGACCCCTATAAAAGGCGGAGTCTACTGATGGACCCCTATAAGAGGTGGAGTCTACTGATGGACCCCTATAGGAGGCGGAGTCTACTGATAGACGCCTATAGGAGAGGTGGAGTCTACTGATGGACCCTTATAGAAGGCGGAGTCTACTGATGGACCCCCTATAGGAGAGGCATCGTGTCTACGAAGAATATCCGCCTCACAGAGAGAAGGTCATCAGCGTGTTACCCTGTTTGTAGCCAGGAAGGGGTTCTCATGCTCTTAAAGGAGAACTATGGGGTCAGTGTTTCCCCCATAGTTCTCCTCAGGGTAACAGGAGGACACAAACTAGCGTCCTCCCGTCACCCTAAGCTCAGTATATAGGGAGCTACAGCTCGCGGTATACTGAGACGCCGCAGCCTGAGCGGATCCCGACTTAGATGACGGGATCCGCCCAGCTGCGTGAGTGACAGCTGGCTCTGCCTATCTAGAGGCAGAGCCAGCTGTACCCGCCCCCTCCACCGTCCGTTCCGCCAGTCAGCGCTGGAGGAGCGGGGAGAGGGAATCCCTGCAGGGAGCAGTGAGGGACAGTCACGGCTCTCTGCAGGGAGATGGTGGAGAAGTGAGCGAACGCCGGTATGTGTTCTCTCACTTCCCGATCTACAGAGCCGACCTGTGGCAGTCTCATTGTCACATGTCGCCCCGAACTATGAGGATGTAAATCACTGAGCTCATAGTTCTCCTTTAGTCAGTCCCAGGATCGCCTCACAGACTCCTCCCATGTTTAATCCCGTAGGTGTCGCTCATCCTCACCGACATTAGAACAGATTGTAGATGATCGCGCCGACCCGTCTGATGGCGGTAAATCATCCCTTTTATCTGTAAAACTTCTCACATTCGATCGGAGGGGGAAAGTACAAAGCGCCCCTCTGACCCTCACACAGACAGCGCAGCCAATCACCCGCCTCGTGTCAGCAAACTGGAGGCCGGCCTACGCTTCATCTCAGGCGCCTTGTGGGTCACCGTGGTGCTGGTCGATGTCTCCAGTTCGTTACCGTGGAGACCAGGAAGCTTATTCCTCTCATAGGTCCCTGTGACTCCGCCCCCCAGCTGGGTGACATCACTGAACAGAACCACCTATCTATGTTTACAATGAAGATATAAAAACCAGAACCTCATTGGTCATCATCTCATTATGAGGAAACAGAAACAATGTATCCAAAAGAAATGGACACAAAGTTACCGAGAGCTCCTGATGGGAGACGCTCCACAGCTATGACATCACCAATGTTCCCAATTCATTCATCTCACTACCATGATGGACCCCTGTATGAGGGGCGGGGTCTACTGATGGACCCCTGTATGAGGGGCAGGGTCTACTGATGGACCCCTGTATGAGGGGCAGGGTCTACTGATGGACCCCTGTATGAGGGGCAGGGTCTACTGATGGACCCCTGTATGAGGGGCAGGGTCTACTGATGGACCCCTGTATGAGGGGCAGGGTCTACTGATGGACCCCTGTATGAGGGGCAGGGTCTACTGATGGACCCCTGTATGAGGGGCAGGGTCTACTGATGGACCCCTGTATGAGGGGCAGGGTCTACTGATGGACCCCTGTATGAGGGGCAGGGTCTACTGATGGACCCCTGTATGAGGGGCAGGGTCTACTGATGGACCCCTGTATGAGGGGCAGGGTCTACTGATGGACCCCTGTATGAGGGGCAGGGTCTACTGATGGACCCCTGTATGAGGGGCAGGGTCTACTGATGGACCCCTGTATGAGGGGCAGGGTCTACTGATGGACCCCTGTATGAGGGGCAGGGTCTACTGATGGACCCCTGTATGAGGGGCAGGGTCTACTGATGGACCCCTGTATGAGGGGCAGGGTCTACTGATGGACCCCTGTATGAGGGGCAGGGTCTACTGATGGACCCCTGTATGAGGGGCAGGGTCTACTGATGGACCCCTGTATGAGGGGCAGGGTCTACTGATGGACCCCTGTATGAGGGGCAGGGTCTACTGATGGACCCCTGTATGAGGGGCAGGGTCTACTGATGGACCCCTGTATGAGGGGCAGGGTCTACTGATGGACCCCTGTATGAGGGGCAGGGTCTACTGATGGACCCCTGTATGAGGGGCAGGGTCTACTGATGGACCCCTGTATGAGGGGCAGGGTCTACTGATGGACCCCTGTATGAGGGGCAGGGTCTACTGATGGACCCCTGTATGAGGGGCAGGGTCTACTGATGGACCCCTGTATGAGGGGCAGGGTCTACTGATGGACCCCTGTATGAGGGGCAGGGTCTACTGATGGACCCCTGTATGAGGGGCAGGGTCTACTGATGGACCCCTGTATGAGGGGCAGGGTCTACTGATGGACCCCTGTATGAGGGGCAGGGTCTACTGATGGACCCCTGTATGAGGGGCAGGGTCTACTGATGGACCCCTGTATGAGGGGCAGGGTCTACTGATGGACCCCTGTATGAGGGGCAGGGTCTACTGATGGACCCCTGTATGAGGGGCAGGGTCTACTGATGGACCCCTGTATGAGGGGCAGGGTCTACTGATGGACCCCTGTATGAGGGGCAGGGTCTACTGATGGACCCCTGTATGAGGGGCAGGGTCTACTGATGGACCCCTGTATGAGGGGCAGGGTCTACTGATGGACCCCTGTATGAGGGGCAGGGTCTACTGATGGACCCCTGTATGAGGGGCAGGGTCTACTGATGGACCCCTGTATGAGGGGCAGGGTCTACTGATGGACCCCTGTATGAGGGGCAGGGTCTACTGATGGACCCCTGTATGAGGGGCAGGGTCTACTGATGGACCCCTGTATGAGGGGCAGGGTCTACTGATGGACCCCTGTATGAGGGGCAGGGTCTACTGATGGACCCCTGTATGAGGGGCAGGGTCTACTGATGGACCCCTGTATGAGGGGCAGGGTCTACTGATGGACCCCTGTATGAGGGGCAGGGTCTACTGATGGACCCCTGTATGAGGGGCAGGGTCTACTGATGGACCCCTGTATGAGGGGCAGGGTCTACTGATGGACCCCTGTATGAGGGGCAGGGTCTACTGATGGACCCCTGTATGAGGGGCAGGGTCTACTGATGGACCCCTGTATGAGGGGCAGGGTCTACTGATGGACCCCTGTATGAGGGGCGGGGTCTACTGATGGCAGAGAGGACATGAAGCCGGATTTCTGGCAGGATCAACATAGATCTTAGAAAACACTTTAAATAGGATATTTACCCCCTCCCCCTGGAAGGATAAGGATGATGATCCCCTCCCCTGGAAGGATGATGATC
>NW_017308925.1:31427-33341 GCF_000935625.1 Nanorana parkeri | reverse complement strand
CAGTCACACCAGCCGCTTCTGATTGGTCGGGACAGACACACCTCCGACGCTCCTCCGCATTAATCGGTGACGTCACAGCAATGGGTGGGCTCACACCGGCGTTCTATTGTCTCCTAGATACGTTCTGACGTGAAGAAGGGGGAGGGCGCGCCCCCCGCCTCGTCCAATCAGGAAGTCCGGAGCGGCTGGGCTGAGGCGCACGTGGTTGGTGCCCGGTGTATATCTGCATCGCTGGGGGTGACGTCATAGTACATTGCGGGGGACTCGCTGCGCCGCCGAGGTAAGGACAGAACATCATGTGCTACAATGTAACCGAATCCCCGGGCTGTGGGGAGGGGGGCAAACACCCAGGACGGGGCATAAGAGGGTAACTCAGGGGCAAATACACAGGACCGGGCAGAAGAGGGTAACTCAGGGGCAAATACACTGGATGGGACAGAAGAGGTCAACTCAGGGTCAAATACACAGGATGGGGCTGATGAGGACAACTCAGGGGCAAATACACAGGATGGGGCTGATGAGGACAACTCAGGGTCAAATACACAGGATGGGGCTGATGAGGGCAACTCAGGGGCAAATACACAGGATGGGGCTGATGAGGGCAACTCAGGGGCAAATACACTGGATGGGGTCTGGACGGGGCAGAAGAGGGTAACTCAGGGGCAAAGACACTGGACGGGGTCTGGATGGGGCAGAAGAGGGTAACTCAGGGGCAAATACACTGGACGGGGCAGAAGAGGGTAACTCAGGGGCAAAGACACTGGACGGGGTCTGGATGGGGCAGAAGAGGGTAACTCAGGGGCAAATACACTGGATGGGGCAGAAGAGGGCAACACGGAGGCAAAAACACAGGATGGGGTCTGGATGGGGCAGAAGAGGGCAACTCAGGGGCAAATACACAGGATGGGGTCTGGATGAGGCAGAAGAGGGCAACTAAGGGGCAAATACACAGGACGGGGTCTGGATGGGGCAGAGAAGGGTAACTCAGGGGCAAATACACTGGATGGGGCAGAAGAGGGCAACACAGAGGCAAAAACACAGGATGGGGTCTGGATGGGGCAGAAGAGGGCAACACAGGGGCAAATACACTGGATGGGGTCTGGACGGGGCAGAAGAGGGTAACTCAGGGGCAAAGACACTGGACGGGGTCTGGATGGGGCAAATACACTGGACGGGGCAGAAGAGGGTAACTCAGGGGCAAAGACACTGGACGGGGTCTGGATGGGGCAGAAGAGGGTAACTCAGGGGCAAATACACTGGATGGGGCAGAAGAGGGCAACACGGAGGCAAAAACACAGGATGGGGTCTGGATGAGGCAGAAGAAGGGACAAATACACAGGACTGGGTCTGGATGTGATGGGGCAAAAGAGAGCAACTCAGGGGTACATACACAGAAGGGGGCAACTCGGGGGAAAATAGTCAGGGGCTCCTAATCTGACTCAGGGGCAAATACACAGAGCAGGGTCTGGATGGGGCTGAAGTGGGCATCTCAGGGGCAAATACAGGAAGTGTGCAGGCGATAACAGATCCCTTCCCTGGGAGGGAGTAAGAGAAGTCCATTGTTGGGGGTCTACATGCCGCCATTTCTGTATCGGCCCTTCCTGCTCTGTGACCTCCCATTGTGTCTGTACATCCTCCATTGTGAAGGAGAATTAGGGATTGCTGGTGACTTACTGCAAGGATTCTGATTAGGAGGGCCCCGACCATGAGCCTTTGGAGGGCCCCGACCATGAGCCTTTTGGAGGGCCCCGACCATGAGCCTTTTGGAGGGCCCCGACCATGAGCCTTTTGGAGGGCCCCGACCATGAGCCTTTTGGAGGGCCCCGACCATGAGCCTTTTGGAGGGCCCCGACCATGAGCCTTTTGGAGGGCCCCGACCATGAGCCTTTTGGAGGGCCCCGACCATGAGCCTTT